>NW_015662942.1:653837-672907 GCF_001515625.1 Sinocyclocheilus rhinocerous
TTTGAGCTTCAAATAAATTCCACGGGGGAAGGAACGATTCCCCCATCCCCACGAGGAGCCACTAACCGTGGCCCAGACATACTCAAAAGCCACAATACACATAGGAAAGGACATTGGCTCCATTTGTCCACAATCAAACTGTCCCAAAATGTATATAGTGTATCTCTGTGTTGTATGCATGTACCTAGGTTATAGTAGCTTAGTTAAAACTCTGTAGTACTGTAGTGAAGCTCCAATTACTGCCTTAATGTTTCCCAATCCCTGGCATGCCAGGTATCAAAATGACCATCTTCCGATTCCTGGATTAATAGTGTATATTATGTCACCATAATTTGCACCGTGCTCTTTTTACCATACTTTGACTTAATATTGGACAAATCCTCCAGACCACCATAAACCATGCAAATAAGGTGTTGCGTGAGACAAAGGAACCTCTCCCGCTCAAAATTCAGACCTCTACATTGGTCAATCTGCCAAAGATGGGTGTGACTGGTAGACCCTTAAAAGTCCCTAACCCAAACCAATCATGGCTCAAAAAACCTTCTTCTTGAGACGGACACTCTCCAAGACTCTTCAAAACTCTCCTCTTGAGTTTGATTTTCCAGCACTTTTTATCTTCAAGTAACTTTGTCGATTCACTGTGGACTTTTCTATCTTCAGAAGAACCAGAGGAAGACCACCAGCTCACTCCTAAAGAACTCATCAAGAACCTCCGTTGTCTACCGCATCAGGACTCTTGTTCAGTAACAAAGCCAATGGAAGTAACCGTTTACAACTATTTAGATGCGTGTTTAAGTTTGAGCCCCTTTTAAGGGGATTTTAGATTCTCTGATGATTCTCATTAGGTTGTGGTTAATTGATATGAAATACTGCCATTCCTTTGTTCTTCTCTCTCTCTCTTTCATTACTTTCCTTCATTCTGTATATTCTGTATATGTGTTTTGCTTAGTTTAGTTGTATTAAATTAAATCCCTTTTATTCACAATTGATTGTCTCTGTGTGCTGCTCACAATTTGGAGTCACTGAATGTTGATCCTTGCTACATGCTAAGTTAATGCTAGTACTGTATGAAGTAGGAAAGTTATTCTTTCTTGGCCAGGAAAATAATCTTTCCTAGAATTGATAAATGATTATACTGTCAGTGGACGAACATATTATATCATTGTAATATTGATTCTGCTACAGTTAATTCTAAGATCTGATCTAAATATTCATAATTAATTATAACCAGTTATAATTACTTATAAATACAATTCCCTTTTGAGCTAATTTGCTACAGTGCTTAGAAGTGTTGGGAAAGCTACTCTAAAACTGTAGCTTTAACTAGAGTCAGGCTAATAACATGTAGCTATTAGCATTAAAGTGAAATAACCAAAACTGTAAGATATCGTAGGACTTGGGTACTGAAAACATTGTGTTGAACAGAAGCATTAAGTACACTCCAAATGAACTGTTTTATTAAGCTATCACTAGGCAGTGTTGGGCATTAGCATCGGCGCAATTAGCAAAGCTGTTAGTTTAACAAGTGTTAGCATGCTAGTTCTTGAATTATGTAGTATTCTATTAGCGATTAGGCTATTTTACAGATTAAATAGCGTTGACAAACTTGAGAACAAAAATCACAGAATAAATTGTCTATTTATGTCCTTCAGGGAAGTATGCATTTACAAGTTGGGAAGTTATTAATATGATTACAGGCATGGGCGACATTAGGGGGGGCGAGGGTGGCAATTGCCCCCCCAAAGTGTTAGTCATGGAATCCCTGATGTTGGCCTCGCTGCAATTGGAGCGCTTAGCCAAGCGCTAAATACCCTCAACATGTTTTTGCAGCGTTGAGCAATGTAACCAATCACAGCCATATCTGTTGATTTCTTAAACGCAATGGCCAATCAGAAACGTTTTGTCAGAATTCACTCACCGCTGAAAGCACCGCAGTTTTTAAGTGCAGTTTTGCACGCTCGAGTCGTGAATCATCTCATGACTAAGTGCAGACGCGATGTAAATAAGAGATTCATTGTGCAGTTGAATGTGTAAGATTGCGATGAATGAAGATGAGTGACACTTTTTAGTGATAAAGGGAGCACGCTTTGCGCACTTTCTAGGGTATAATCCATTCAGAATTTGTATGAAACTTTCGTTTTTCGGACACATAGGCTACACCCTGCAAAGTTTCGGGAATGACATCCGCATATTTATGCGGGATTCACTCTCGAAATAGCAGTGGACGAACATAAAATATGTTGATTTAATTCTGGAACCGGTCCTGGCCAAACCTACACAGACAGCACGCATCCCGAGCGAGATCTAAATCACGGACCAAAAGCGTATGTAAACTTTATTGAGATCGGGACATATCAAACCGTAATTTAATTTTATTTAATTTCCAGTAACGGACGGTAGAAAGTTCAGCAGTGAATGGTATGCAATTTATGACAGAATATAGTCCCACAACTGATCGTTTATTTTTTCCTGGCTGTGTCTCGCCTTTTATATTACATATATCTCATGTCATGCTACTAAAAAATGTGGTTAGGTTAAAACACGCACTCCCCCACACTGGTACTAGGTTTCTAAGGAGGAATCATGGGAGATTCATCAGGTCAATATATATTTTTTTCTATAGGATGATCCAAGCGCAGATTAATGCTTGAGTAATGGCTACTTGAATTTAACAAAGTGATCATTACAGTGCTTTCTTCTCTACTTGTGTTCAGCATCTGGTACTATTGGAGGGTTTTTCCGTTAGCCTTAATAACAATGACTCAGTAACAAGGCCTCTCTTTGAAGATTACTTTGATGTTGAGACCATCAATTGTAGAAGGACTGAAAGCTTTAAAGACGTTGAAAGAAGAGCAGATTACAGCATTGAGGGCTTCTGCTTTTCGTCACCAACTGAGCTAACATAATTCAGTTGTGTTAGGTTTCAGGTCAGATTGAAATTCTGGTGAAATAACATGGAAACTGGGAATTTCAGGAGGGTGGCGTGAAACTAGGGTCAACTATTGGAAGATTGCTGTACAAAAAAGAGAGAAAATAGGTTATTCCTTTATCACACATCATTCTACAATATGGCTATGTGATAACTGAAATTAATATGATTTCCATTTTTAAAAACTGAGAGTTCAATGTTTTAACAAATATATTAGGATACAAGAACATTAAAGCATACTACATAGTAGGAATATTCTAGATATGCATGGTGTGCCTCAGGGGTTTGTTCTTAGCCCTGTCAAATTCACTTTGCAGACTCTAATTCAGTGGCATCAGCAAGAAAATTTCCTGCATTACAGACAGTGAGAGACATCTGATAGAGACGTAAATCAAACTTCCTCTTTTGATCACGTCTGACTGACTCGTGGCTTAATTGGATTATTTTTAACTCACCGTTGCAGGAGGAAGCTCCTGGTCACTAATGTCATTCTTAATGGATTTAAAAAAAAAAGAAAAAGAGAGAAAGAGAAAGAGAGAAATTAGAGAGTGAATACAGAGATTGTGTTTATTGCAGTCTAGTAGTTTCTAATTGCATTTACCATCACTGACAGAGAGCAGGAGAATTGATGTGCACTTTTTTTGAAGCATCAGAGTATTATTCATTCTTTATAATCTCGAACAGACATAATCTGTGGATTACTTGTTAATTTGGAACAGATTCCATGTTGGGCCTTGTAGGGCATCATGTTTGTTTTAGTCTTTGGTGACTCTTCTGTTCTCCGTTCCTGCACATCTCTCTCTATAAGCGAGTCTTTTAGACACTGAGTGATGGGCAGCATCTATTCCCCTGTCTCGCGGTGACTGCCCCTGTAATTGACGAGGGAGAAACGTGCCCCGCAGAGGACATAGGCCTGCCCTACAGACAACAGATTTACAAACCATTTAACAGCTATTCCACTACCCTTCAATGGTCAATCTGGCCACAGGAGGTGACTTGATCTACACATGCAACAGTGGACGTATGTCAATGGTAGTTTAAGGCCTACAGTTATCGATTTGATTCTTGCACGAGTGTGCATTTGACAGAGGCAGTACAATGTTCAATCGTGTCATATTGTTGAAGATAACAGCAGTACACAACTCTCTGAAAAGAAAACCCAGTTATTCAGTTTAAAGACATCATGAAATCAAATGGGAGTTTTGTGGCTTGTAATTCATATCTGTTAGCTTTAAAGCTAAACAATATGCTTGTGTATTTTGAAAATAAGCTTAGAAAGTAAGTTGAGAAAATATTTTTTTAACAAACACACATTTCCATGTGACCCAGCAGAGGATAAAACGATTTAAAAAACAGATGGAATGAATGGATCATTTACTTTTCCAATCAGTAATTGCATCATTAACTATTGCACACATGGTATTAACATGACAAACCGGATGTCATTCATTTCCAATAAAGTGTAGTGTGGTAGCTGTAATTCCAGTCATATGCATATGCATAAAGATACGATTTGAGCGTAAATTGACACATTTTAATTTTTGCAGGCTAGATCATGTGCATCTTCCAGATTATATTCTAGGGCTATCACTAAGGATTATTTTGGTAATTGAGTAAGAGGTCGATTATTCTGACAATTAATAGAGTAATCACTTTTTTTTTTGTGGTAATAAAAATAGACAATAAACAATAGACTTAAAACATGTCTTAAAATACATATATAATAGCAATGAGGCAATTATAATTGGTTCAAATGAAATATCAAAAGCAAGTAATCATATGGTTTTACTGAACAAGACAGTTAACATACATAATGTAATAAAACAATATAACTGTAACTTATGTACATTAAGTATTATATCAAATGCCTGCAGAGAGCGCAAATGGCTTGATGATTGTTTTTACACTTTACAGCGCGATTATATCATTGTTTAATATTGACAAAACAACATTAAATTCAAATGCCCACTAAATCTTTAATATGTGGCCACTTCTTTTTATAGAAATGCTACAGCCACTTTCATTTGTTGAACAAGAACATGTGGACTTCAAAAAATGCAAACTCAGAGCGAGGGTTTAAACTTTTATTTTGAAGTCGCGATGAACAGTTAGCATATTTTCAAAGATAATGATGTATTATCCTGTATTGGCGTATGCTTATAAATGATTTGCCTTATAAATCTAATAGAATGGTGCTTTTTTTTCTTTTCTTACTTGAATGCTTTTGTTTAGGTTAAATGAAAAAAAAAATACACACTTTCTTTGTTCTTTTTTATGCAATTTATGACAGAATATAGTCCCACAACTGATAGTTGATTTTTTCCTCAAGTGTCTCGCCTTTGGTAACGACGATTTAAAACGGAAACATTTCAAGTGACAATGTACCTTTTCTACAAAAAATACGTTAAATTGTAAACTCTATTCCTATAAAATTATAAATAAATAATTCACATCAGGTGTGTTTTTACATAGGTTTTTTTTTATCAAATTGCTGTAAACTGAATCATAATTGTACAATACTATCATATTTTGTACTACTTAGCTAGTTTTCTTGTCAATGCAAAAATAATAAACTTATACATTTCAACAACTACAGGCTGCATCCATGTTTTCTTAATGACTCGAAGCGGAAATTCTGGGTTTAAAGAAAATCGTAGTCGTAATTGACATTTTGGTGCCTTTCATGTGTATTCAGCTCACATATTCAATCTTTCTGACATGATTTTAATGCACCATTACCCGCTGTACTGCAGGTAAAGACATTCAACCAAAAGATTATGAAAAAAAATGCAAACTCAGAGCGAGGGTTTAAACTTTTATTTTGAAGTCGCGATGAACAGTTAGCATATTTTCAAAGATAATGATGTATTATCCTGTATTGGCGTATGCTTATAAATGATTTGCCTTATAAATCTAATAGAATGGTGCTTTTTTTTCTTTTCTTACTTGAATGCTTTTGTTTAGGTTAAATGAAAAAAAAAATACACACTTTCTTTGTTCTTTTTTAATATTTGTTCTTTTTAATCTGTTCTTATTTATAACAAAAAAGATAAAATAAAAAAATAGCTATATTGTGATTAACATAGTAATGATTATTAATAAAATAACTGGAGGAAAAGATCCAATGTTGCTAGGTGATTTTGCTTTGGAACCTTCAGAAAACTTCAACTCGATTTTTCTCAAAATTCAAAACTCAAAAAATCTCAAAACTTTCGACTTCAAACAGGTGTATCTCAGTCATTTTTCATCCGATTCCAATAGATCATACATAATTTTGAATGTAAAAATAAATATAACTTATTTTTAGAAAATTTGCTCATTGCCACTAATTTTTCCAGAACAGGTGTTATGCAGAATAAGGCATCGATATGTGTTTTATAAGTATTAATAAACCCTTAGTAATACTTAATACTTAAGTATTTTTACATATTACAAAGTAATATGTAAAAATAAAGCCAATATTCTAGTAATATGTGTGCTAACAAGAATTGGTCTCTAAACTAAAATGTTAAAAAAAATTTCACTAAAATAATCAGTATTAAACAGTATTTCTGTAAAATGGGAAGTTATGAATAATCACATTTGAAATAATTATTATATAGTTAATAAATAATTGTTTACGTTGGCAATTCCTAGAAAACCTTTTTTTTTTTTTCTTTCAGATATAGCAATGATCATTTTGTGTGGAACTATTCATACACTCATTATTCATTCATTTTCCATAGTAATTGCTGCTTGCAACCAATTTGAAAGTTTAGTGCGCTTGTCAATAGGAAAATGAAATATGACAATTGTGATTGTCAGAGATAGTGGAAAGGTGGATTGAGAGCTGAACATTTTAGCTATATTGTCCACCGCCAACTTTTTTCCAATAGGAAATACGTCAAGACAGGAACAAAAAGAGAGTAGAGAGCTTGTCAAGCAATTTCATGGGGTCTTTAACTTGAGATTACTCAAATGGAAATCTAATAACTATTTCGAGCAAGTCACATCACTAGATATACACAATATGAGTAAAATCAAGCTGGCAAATAAGTAAAAGCAATTATTTTCTTTAAATCACATTAGTACAGTCCACTAATCATGTTTTACAGTAGCTAAACTGAATGCTCATGGCTCATGGCCAATGAATTAGCATACTGCAAAAAAGTACATTTCATTGAGTGGCACCTGTTGTGAACACACATACATACACACACACACACACACAAGACAGAAAAGAGGGAGATGCAAATGAGAAGACAAGGCTGAAACTAATCAGACTAACAGCATAATTCTATTATGGTGAATAAGTTGACTTACTTATTCAAGCAATTGTTGTCCATAGTGGATTCAATTATACCAAATAATGCACTGTCTCTCACTGCCTGTTTTTAATTTTCTTCCTTTTCACCATTAGTAAAACATATATTTGTTTTTTGAAGCAACATAATCAAATTCATATCTAGCCTTCAGCACTCTTAACTTCTCTGATTCAATAAATGTAACTCCACACGCACACAAAAATCATCCAGAGATATGGTTCGCCTCTAAAAAACAAACTGCCTGTTAATGTTGCTCCTTTAAACTTAATTCAAATTTGAATTATTAAATTATGATGTACAAAACTTGCTAACTAAAACTTTGTACATATTCCTAACCAAGGCATATCTGTAATCAAGTATGTATTTTTTGCGCCATTAGCATCAATATATGGAATATCAAAAATATTAAGTACCATAAAACCGTTTGAAAGGCTACAGGTTCTTCTTGTTCCTTATATAATGTCTCTGTCTCACTGATTTTTTTTTCCCCACTCTTTCCGGTCTCTCTATTCTCTCACTTTGTCAGTAAGGGGAGGATGGCTTGAGCTGATAACACTATGGGTCACTTGCAGTGTCATAGCTGCCATCGATCTTTGGCTCGGTGTCCCGCCAGTCACTGCTGGTGTGTGTGTGGCCATACTTTTGTCTGGAAATTGTGTGAATTCGGGGTGTGTGTGTGTGTGTGCGTGTGTGTGTGTACAGCGAGACTATTTTGTTTAAGTAGTCTTGTAGTTGTAATAGTTTTGTTCACAAAGAAGGCAGTGCCTTTTCCAAAACTTTAATAACTGAGAGTTATGACTTTCTAAAAGAACAAAAAAATATTTTTAAATATTTAAATAATATATTAACCTGTTAACCCGCACCTGGACGCCGGTGCACTGAGCGCTCTTTGTTTGCACGTGTCACTGTTTACGAATAGATTAAATGAAAAGGGACATAATTAATCTTGACAAACTATATATCATTCTAAAGGTCTAAGCCTCAAGCATCGACGATAGATCGCTGTTTTTCAATGGAAAGCTTATAAAGAATGTATTTGCTAAATTTGTGTAAGCAGTACACATCAAAACATGCATAATCAAAACGCAGTACGTACCAGATTCATCGTAATAACGAGTCATAAACGCATCCACAGCTGTAAATCCCGGTTTAGTTAGAAAGGTAAGGGGTCCACTGAACAACATCCCATAGAGCACTTTTAGTCCAACGAAGCAATAACGTTGTAATATGGATGGTAATTCCTTTGTTTACATCTCATTTCTTCAGGGACAGTTATTGTTTGTATCCGTTATGGAATAACTTGTGCTCAAAAACTGCATCTTGGTAGTAAAAAGCAACAGTCTTAAAAAAATAAAAAATAAAATATCAGGAGGGAGACAGTAGCCAAGCTGCCATCCACTTTTTGCTTTGTTTTGTTAATAACAAAGTGAAAATTTAAAAAAAGGTGTGCATAATAATGTCTCCTAAATAAAAAAAAACTCTTGCATTAGTTTTGGTGTATAGCAAAATAAATCGGCCAAGTGTCAGTTTATCCTCCCGGCATTAACATAGCATTGCATCTGGACAGTACCTTGTTATTATGGTTATTATTTATTTAGACTGGATAAAGATACAATTGCACCATACTGTCACAAAATCTAAGTTACCACTTACATAAAAGGTTGCATTAACTGACGCATTTTGTCATTTACTTATTTTATTATTTTTCTTTTTAAACACTGACGTATAATTCAAAATAAATGGTCATTGTTTCATTTATTCTTTTTCTTTATTTCTAATATTATATTTATGTTTTTTATTTTATTTTCCTTTATCAGGAATAATATTGTTAATAATAATAATAATAATAATAATAATAATAATAAATATGATTCATTTATTTATTTAAATAAAATAAAATACATTTTATTTTCCTTAAAAAGATAAATACTACTACTACTTCTACTACTAATAATAATTTATTTATTTAAATACAAGTATTTTATCTTCATTAAAAAGATAATAATAATAATAATAATAATAATAATGGAAAATAAATAATAGACAGATGTTATAATTAGGAACCTGTTTTATAGTTGTCAATATTTTTGCAACTCTGTTTGGTGACTCTATAGGCACACACTGACATTCAATTTAAATATTATAGTATAGTTGCATTGTAAACATCATATGGCACTCCATCAGGTAACACAATAATGGTTTTCATCCCTTAGACATGAATTTAATAAATGTGTGTGTGTGTGTGTGTGTGTGTGTGTGTACTTGTTTATGCTACATTGTGGGGACCAAATGGGGACCCCACAAGGAAAGTAAAACCTGTAATTTTTGACATTGTGGGGTCTGCGGTCCCCACGAGGGAAAAAAAAAAAAGATTAAAAATAGTAAAAGATGTTTATCTGAAAGTGTAAGAATGCAAACAGTAAGGGGTAGGTTTTTTTCTGTAAGGGGTAGGTTTATGGGTTAGGGTTGGTATAGGGGATAGAAAATATCGTTTGGTCATTATAACAGTAATAGAAGTCTATGGAAAGTCCTCACAATTCACAGAAACACACACACACACACACACACACACACACAGGTCTCACACACAGAACTTAAGGGTAGTTGGTTAAGCTGACATTTAGCAATACTTTCACTATTGATCACATTTTGGTATTATCGGACCAGAATATCACAGATTTGGGGAGATTCTTTTTATATGGGGTGAATAAGCAACCATCTAGCATGTGTTAAAAGACACTCTGGATCAAGAAAGTCTACAATACTCTGGGATATGTTAGCATTCCCAGCCATCAACGACAGTTGTTTGGTTAAATCTGTGCTATCCGGAAGAAAGCAATGTGATATCTGCCGTTTTATTCATGACAGCTCATGGATGCTTCTGCAGCCATATTGTACTTCAGCAAAGCACCTGAGCTGAAAATAACAATAAAATTGTCACATTGCTGATTGGTGGTTAACCATGCTAGCAAAACCTTTAACCCGTAGTAAACATATAGCAACACCCTAGCAATCATCCACAACAATGTAGACTTGTGGTGAGTATAAGCCTACAGTATGATATTGACTACAGTATAACTCTCTCTCTCTGTCTGTCTGTCTGTGTGTGTGTCTGTCTGTGTGTGTCTGTCTGTCTGTCTGTGTGTGTGTGTGTGTGTGTGTGTCTGTCTGTCTGTTGTGTGTGTGTGAGTGATCAGCACAGGATCAATATTGTAGCGTGATATGTTTGTTGGATGTTCTGCCCTTTCACCCCTCTCTGACAGTTCTGGGACATGCTGATTTTATTTATAGCTCTCTTATTTTTAATAGGGGATGAGTTTCTGTCTGGCTGCTTCACTCTGAGCCATGCTTTGAGTATGGATTGCAAAGAATCATGGCAAAAAGGGTTTAATCATGCTGTAAGATTGCTGTTCAACATGCCATTGCTGAAAAGGTGAAAATAAGTATAAAAGGATATTGATTTTTCTTTCAATATCCTATATACTCTTATACAAAAAAAAGCAAAATCCCTGGTAATGAATCAACAATTGAGCAGCAAAATCTATTTGTGCTTTATATATTAAATATAAAGCAAACTTTATATGTTAATTAATATGTTATTAATTGGTGAAAATATGTAAATGAATAACACATCCTGCTTCTCCTGAGAAAAATAAGTTTTTCAGGAAATGCTCGGCTAAAGTAGTTCCAGCAAGGTCTTGAACACATTACAGTTCCATATCACTTCGCCAAATGATTTCAGTTATTTTAAAGGTCCAATGACCAAAGACAATGACCCAGCCAATAAATATAATAAACAATAGATTAAAATGACAAACTATTTCCACATTTTATTTTTGTTTTTCACATTTTATATTTATTTTAGTTTTATTATTGATGGAAATCACACTTTCTTTCCCCATCCTCTTTCCTTTTTTCTACGCCTTTTTTCACCCAGTGAACTAGTTTGAATGTGCACTATTGTTCTAATAATTCAGCGGGCCGTCAAATATTCCTTACAAAATTGTAATATAAGGTACTATAATTTAAATTATATTTTGTGGCTCTGCTGTATAGTATGTAAGAAATAGTTAATACTTGATGCAAAAAATGTGTATTCTGAATGAAGTATTGAGAAGTCCCAAGTTTCTCAAAAAACTTTAAAAAAGCAACTTTTGATTTTAAATAAATAAATAAAATTCAGTTTATAACTGTGCGTACAGAACAGTTGTCAGCTAGTTACAAGCAAATATATACATGAACATCTGATTAATGCACAAAAGAGAATATGGCAAAAGACCTCACTTTAAAACCCCAGAAATGCTCAGCAATGTTAAACATGTCAGCGCAGAAATCAACTGCCCATAAATAGCCAGCGGGACATATCCCAGCAGGCAGTGCTGTAAACAAAACAGGTCAGCGCTGAAAGAGGTCTGCCACCGCTGGCCCGCTCTCTCTGCTCATCCAATCCTCCACTCCAAACACCTATGAACTTAATTATCAAATGAATAATTAATGTTTGATTGCACAATTCCCCCCGGCTGTCAACAGAGGATCGTTTATCATAAGATTATAATTCATTACTAATTGGTTTGGCATGAGGGTTTTTCATTAAAATAATTTGCTTATTAAATGTGCAAATTTTGTTAGCTGGAAACTTTTTCGATGATGGCATTCTGATTATGTCGCCCACAATGGCTTAAAATTTGTGCATTGAATCAAATATGAGAGCTAAAAATATATGCTAACTTCATAACAATAAAGAGGTCTTTTATTTAAGTGGGTTAGTCAAAGCTGATTAATAGGTACATGTCCCTGTGATCCTGGGTTATAATCAATCAAATTGCTGCATTGTGAGACTTAAAGGTGAATTTATTTTTAGAATTGAAGACACTTGGATAGATCATATAGAGGTGGGTAAGAATGGTCCACTGGTTGTTCAACAACTGCATTTTTTAAATGGGTTATTTATTTATTTATTTGTTTGTTTGTTTATTTATTTATTTGTTTTCTTTCTTTGCTTATTGCTTTAACATTTTTTAAGTGGTAGTGGTTTAAATAAATAAACAACCTGGAGCTCAACACGCTCAAAACTGTGGAGATGACCGTGGACTTCAGGAGAAACGTCTCAGGTTACTTATGTAACCATGGTTCCCTGAGTAGGGAACGAGACACTGCGTCCTCTAGGGGTCGCTATGGGGAACGCCTCGTTGTGACCCGTGTCTGAAGTTGTATATTTTTTATTCCTTATTTTACTTGTTCTATTTTTGATTTATTTTTATTACTTATTATCTGTGTTTTTTTGTTCTGTCACTGTCATTCTGTTACACTGTGGAAGCTTCTGTCACGAAAACAAATTCCTCGTATGTGAAAACATACCTGGCAATAAAGCTCATTCTGATTCTGATTCATTCTGATTCTGAAATGACAAGGTGCTACAGTACTTCTTCAAGAGCATCTATCTATTTTTACTATCTATCTATCTATCTATCTGTCTAATATAGATTAATAAATTCCAAAATAATCTCTAAATCACCAGTACTACATCTTTTTCTAACACATCTAACTGCTGACACTTTTTTTTTTTTTTATTGTTGATACATTTCAAAACAATTACTATCAAATTATAAACTGCCTGCAAAAACATGTCTGACTCATATTTCATACCGAAAGAAAATAATGAATTATATCTTGCAAAAAGGAAAATGAATGAATACTATTGATTGATTGATTGTTTTAATAGTGACATTGTTCATGCCCCCAGTTGCCAGTACAGACAGACAGACACAAATAAATAAATAAATAATATGTATGTATGTGTACATAAACATATTATTGAAATTGTAAATATAAAAATGTATAAATAATAAAGTGCCCAAATATTGGTAAGAAACAAAATGGTTTATTCGGTAATTGCTTTTGACATAATATTTTGCATACATTTTTAAACATGCTATTGTAATTAGTCTGAATGTTTTAGAGGTATTTTATATGACTAAAGTGGCCTATTTTCACAGGGCCTTCTTAACACCAACCAGTGAATTTTGAAATAATAAAAAACACCTGATCCATGTTTTTGCACCTGTTGATTTTGGCAATCATATTTGTTGACAACTGCTGCAAGTCGGTTGTGGCTAGAGGGGATACAGCAAAAACTGGAAGCTAACAATAAATTGAATTTTCTAACTATTAATTAATGCATAAATAGTAATTGTTGTACAGTGTGAGAAAAATTACGCTATATTGATGTGCGCATGCCCAGTAGTTTTTGCTGTATGCCATCTAGCCTTAACCCTGCAAGTCTTTAATGAAATTACTTCGACCCTCTTTAGCCTGAATACATTAGTCTAAAATATATTGTCAAAAAATAATAGCTTTAAAGATGTCTCCATGGGACAACATAAGCACGCTCTGCAATAGAAATAATGAACAAAACCCTCACCCACACAAGCAAAGCGTCTATTAAACTGAGCTCTGAGCTATGCAACACAATGTGTCGACCTGTCAGTCACGGGAGAGCAGGGTCAGTGTTTAGCGGCTGGCCTCTGTGCTCTACGTGGCCTGGCTATCCTGAATTAATTCTGGAGTGGGATACTGGCCTAGACATGCCCTACTGGGGAGGAGGAAGTATTTGTAGGATGTCAGCTGAGCAGATGGAAGTAGACAGACAAGGAGTGCTAAAGGCTTGGGAAAGTCCAGTCGCATAACATGCCTCTTGGAGTTGGATTGTCACTGTTGTTTAACACATGCATGCACACACGGACTCACCCACAGGCCACTGGGCTTTTGAGAGGGCTCAGTGACTTCATAACCGTACTGATGAATGCACTTTGTGTATTGTGAAGGGGTATAATGTTGTTTTCATATTCAGAGACACACACACACACACACGCACAAACATGCGTGTGTGTGTGTGCCTGGTACTTATCACATTATGGGAACCAAATGTCCCCACAAGGATAGTAATACCAGTAAATTTTGACCTTGTGGGGACATTTTTTAGGTCCCTATGAGGAAACAAGCTTATAAATTATACAGAATTAAGTTTTTTGAAAATCTAAAAATGCAGAAAGTTTCCTGTGAGGTGTAGGTTTAGGTGTAGGGTTGGTGTAGGGCGATAGAAAATACAGTTTGTACAGTATAAAAATCATTATGCCTATGGAATGTCCCCATAAAACATTAAAACACAACGTGTGTGTGTGTGGTCCTGGTAAATACCCTATGTTATGGGGACAAAATGTCCCCACACAGATTGCAATATCCGAAATTCTTGTCCTTGTGGGGACATATTTTGTTCCCCATGAGGAAACAAGCTTAGGTTAGGGCTAGGGTAATGGGGATAGAAAATACAGTTTGTACAGTATATAAACCATTATGTCTATGGAATGTAATGGAAACCTGTGTGTGTGTTCACATGTCTAGCCTAGAATGTGAGAATATCAGACTTTGGCCTTTCAAAACGAGAAAGTGCTTGCAGTGCTAGTATTTTCTTGACTGACTGTTATCCTCTGCTAAGTGTCCGTCTGGTGGTTGACTCTCTCTCTCTTTCTGTTTCTCTCATGGCAGAAGGGGGATCATCCAACATTATGAGGTCACAGCTCGAAAGATTTCCCTGCAGAAAGACTAGATACTTATTTCTGAGAGACTAAGAGCTATAAGTAGACTTGTTTGAGAGAACATTTCCACTACTGCTTGCTTTGTGTGTGTGCTAGGTGGTCCATACTGAGCTGCAATGAGAACTCTAATGTGGACATGAATGTTGACCTTTCAGGGGACACCAGGAAGCAGTGCCTTTTCCATGTAATCTGTCATATCCATTAACATCTACATATAGCCATAACAGTAGAGCACCTAAAATGCTGATCCTAGCTTCCACAACTACAACCGCAATAGAATAAACAACAGATGTACATGGACAAGACTGAAAAAGAATATACAAGTAAAGACAAAACAAACCATACATTCTTGAACAGGGGCTGTGTGAGGTGGTGCAGTGTCTTTCCTGTTAAAACAGGAATTTGCTCCAAAACATATCAAAAGCTTTAGTTTGCGTCACAACCATTATTTGCTACCTCTCTGCTTGCCTGCATCGATAAAGTCCACTAAACCCTAGGATGTCTCATTTGTCATTATATCGTTCAGAATCATGTCTGTATTGTCGTTCTGATGCACCATTTCACACCTGTGCAGTAGACTAAATCCAACGGTCTATGTGATGGGGAAAATGGCTGGAAGGGCTGAGGGCAGCATTTGAGACAGGACCATATTGTCCCTGTGATAAGTTCACGGCACCTATGGTGATATAGGGTGAAAGCCCACTAGCCCTGGTTGTGTGGTGATAAAAGAAAGCTAAAGATATAACGAGATACAGGGACAGGAGTTATAAAGGTTACTGGAAGAAAAGGATAGAACGAAAGGAATGTTCATATATGTACACAAGTTTTGTGTAAAGTGGTAGAATGAAAATCGATCAGAACGTTTGAAGTTGCAGAAGGTTAATAGAAGTACACTTTTAACCACCTGACCTGAAGTGATGGAATCCCAGAAATGTATGTTTTTAACAAACACTTTCAAGATCCATAAAGAATATACCGTTATGAATGGAAGTGAAAGATTTATAGACAACATCAAGAGGATGTGACTGAATGAGTCGAGTATAGCAGATTTCTTCCTGATGTTTTTTAATTTCCAAGCTGTATAGGCCACCTCTCGAGACAAAATAGTTTCTAGCCTGCTGGTAACCTTCAACATTACAATGGAAACATTAACACGGCTCTCGGATTAGCAGCTGAGGGTGAAGTCTTATTCTCCTTTTGTAATTTGGTGATTTAAGTCTCAGCATGGGCCATTTTGTAGACTTGTAGGACAGGAATTAGTGACTCCCTTAAGTAAATCAACAAAGTAGGAATGGGATGGCTTTATGATGTTTCCATGTCACCAGTGCTCTTGGTTAAGACACATCGTAGTACTCTGAATTTATATCAGCATTGGGACATGTACGTATATGCAACATGTTCTCACTTTCAACTTGTCACATATTGACGCTTGGTCAGGACCCATTAGCGTCGCTTTTTGACACCCAAGGTACCCCTTTAGCATCATTTTTCGATGTGCAGGGTACTCCGTTGTTTTCAGTTGTTTGTCTTAATTTAATGGTTTGCATGCATTTGTAAAAAATAGAACATTTTATATAAATGTATGCTTTCATTGGAGCACCTAACCCCATCCCTACCCTAAACCTACCCACTTCTGAACAATATAAAACACGTAACAGGCAAACATAAGTGGAGTCACAGGTAGGCTATTTATTGCAAAAACTGACCATAAACAAGCAGTATAAAAGCATTACAAACAAGTCGTGATGCATTCCAAGTCTTCTGAAACCATAAGATGTCTTTATGTGAAGAAGAGAGTAAAACATAAGGTTTTAATCGGTAAAAATTATCCCGCTCCATTAACGTGCTCACATCTCATTCAAAAAGATACTCGTAGCATGACGCAGTCGGTCACGAGACATACAAGAGCCAATAGCATTTCACAACCAAGGCTGACGTAAGGCTTCTTCTGGCAGCATGTTTTGAATTTACGCACAAACTGCAGCACACAGGATGAGCTTTACGGCGGGCGGAGACGGCGATCACGTCTATTCCTCACACAAATCAATCGTTTTGCCTCGGAAGACTTGGAATATTAATACTTTTTGAATAAATTATTACAGTAGTTGTATCTGCCTGTTATATCTTGTGTTTTATTGACAAATGGTAGGTTTAAGGGCAGGGGTTGGGTTACGTGCTCAAATGTGTAAATAGTGTAATATTAATACAACTGTTGTGACGGTTTACACTGAAAAATCACACCCCAACATATATGCAATAATGGCAATATTATTGTCCAATATATAATTTAATAATGACGATAAAATTCCCAGTACCTTTCGTGTCGGCATATTGATGGCCAGTGTTTCTTATTTAAAGCAATGGAGGACCCTGCACGTCGAAAAATATAGGGGTACCCTGTGTGCCAAAAAGCGACACCAAAGGGTCATGACCAAGCATCTATATGTGACGAGTTGGGAGTGAGAACGTGTTGGTATATGGTCTAATGATGAACATGTACAGTGTATATAGTCAACAATGTGTTTGAAGACAGGCCTGGAGTTGATACAAGAACATCTGCACACCAACTCTGATCCTGAGTGCAACTTTTATTCTAAAAGGCAAGGGAACATTGGTAAACCTAAGTATCAAAAATTATATAAAGTAAAAGGTTGAAGACCCAATGGATCATAGACGATCTTACGTTCTACAATAGCTATGTTTCCATCAACCTATTTTTATGCACATTTTGGAATATCGCATTAAAAAAACGCTGGATGGAAACGCCAAGATGTGCATAAAAAACGTATGTGCACAATTGAGTAGGATAAACTCTTCATCCAATAAGAAAAAACGTCTCAGGTTGCGTATGTAACCATGGTTCCCTGAGTAGGGAACGAGACACTGCGTCCTCTAAGGGTCGCTATGGGGAACGCCTCGTCGTGGCCCGTGTCTCAAGCATACATTGAAAAAACACCAACTCGTTGGCCGGCGACAGCCATGACGTCACTACCGGTGTGACTACAGTATAAATAGGCGCCGGGAGCACACATCATTCACTTCTTCGTCTGAAGCTTGCGACCGGCAGCATGGCAAGAAACCTAGAGGACGCAGTCCACTCAGGGGACGCAGTCTACTCAGGGAACCATGGTTACATACGTAACCTGAGACGTTCCCTTTCATGGGAACTTCGAACTGCGTCCTCTAGGGGTCGCTATGGGGAACGGTATACCCACGCCACCATGCTGAGGGGAGTGCATGCCAGAACCATGGCGAGCACTAAGTACCAACTCTACCATATTGCTATGGGAGTTGCCCCTGCTGGACGTAGACGGCTGCCAGTGACGTTATTCCCTACGGCCAAAGGCCTAGGCTACATACCCCAAAATACTTACCTGTTAGGGCCAGACTCCTGGGCCCGGTGTAGAGCTCAAGGCTTGGAATCAGGAATAGATTCCTTTAAGGGAATACGACCAAGAGCCTAGAATCATACTAGAATCATACTAGGCAAAGCTTAACGTGCACACTTACCACTTATGTGGATTTGTAGAAAAGTGCGCAAAGCTTAACGTGTGCACTTACCATAGTATTTGGATTTTTGAGTTTTCCAAGCATCTGTTTACAGATACCCGGAAGTACTGGGCCAAACGGGAGTGATCCAGGAAGTATGAAGCCGAAACCTGGCTTTTCTTACTGTCTGGACATATATCGACGAGTGAAATACACACTGCAAGTCGAGCACCCGGTTCCGAACCCGGCTTTCAGAGGGGGCCTCATCGAGGACTTATCCTAGAAAAGGGACAGAACACACAGGTCCCGGGAAACACTGCAAAGAAACTAGCAGAAGGGTTATACAGACAACCACCAGCTCATTAGATACACACATATATATATTTATATATACATATATTTAGACATAAATCGTACTCACCCACCATGGTTCCCGCGTCGGAGCTCTGTCCGAAGAAGCCTCTAGACCGGACCATCAGTAAGATGGGCCAGCATAGGAGACTAATATGCAGGAAATTTCTAACCTCGGTCAGGTGGAAAGATGGTGGTTACAGGGGAATTAAGAAGGTGAAGATAAGGGCAGATGCAAGACCCTCGAAGGAAATGAGTAGATACTGAGGTAATCACTCTGATCCGGACAAAAGCGCTGACGCTCTGTCTGGATCACATCTTTTAGGTCTTTTACTTACCTTCCTTTGACCCGCGATTCTTCCTACCCCTACCCGCGGGCGGGGGAGGAGCGCGAGCCGCGAC
>NW_015662942.1:672964-682513 GCF_001515625.1 Sinocyclocheilus rhinocerous
AGCGAGATGTCAAGGAGGGGAGTCTTAGAGGACGTCTCACCCATAGAGAGATAGCTTTTTTTTTTTGGCCAGCGTCTTTATATAGGGGCATCTTCACATAACCGTTTTTGCGCATCGCCTCGATGTTGGCATAACTCGTATGCTGGAATCGATGGATGGGTAGTGACGTCATGGCTGTCGCCGGCCAACGAGTTGGTGTTTTTTCAATGTATGCTTCAGACACGGGTCACGACGAGGCGTTCCCCATAGCGACCCCTAGAGGATGCAGTTCGAAGTTCCCATGAAAGAGAAATGTGCATAAACTACGATGGAAACACATTTACCAAATAAATTCCACCTTGCGCATCAAAAAAAGTCATGTGACTTTGCACGATGCGATGGGATAGCTTGACTAACCAGCGGACCGATCTCGTTGCATCTGAAATGTTGTTTTGGTTGTTCTGAAATGCCTGAGCAAAGTCTGTCATCAAAGTATTTCTGTATAATTGGATTGGCTTACACAACTGCATTGCCAAACAGCAGAAATCCACCCCCAAAAGCAACGACAGCATTTATTGTGTTTCGTCTGCTTGCTCTGAGGCGCAAGTAATTTATTATATATGAAAATTATTATATTAAGTGGCTTCTCCTATACTTTTCTTAGTGACATATAGTTCCAGTTTATCAGGAAATGACGATTTTGCTCTCTTTGACATTTCTTTGGCTTTATTCGCAAATGTTTTATGCAATATTCCAGTTTTGCGCATAAGTTAAATTTGAATCTTTGGATGGAAACATAGCTTATGAGAAGTATCCTTGAATTTGGATTGGACCTTCTTGGCTTTACCTCCAAATCCATTAGCATTCCCACACACCTCAGTGGCAGTTGCTCATGCCACATGCAGCTCCGGTAGTATACGTGACCCAGCTGCTGCCATCTTTGCTAATCGTCACTCCGTTCCTGAAATATCTGTCATGTGACTAATCACTCTGGAGCCGCAAGAAAATGACATTCTTACAATGAATTGCCTGAAGGCAGCTCAGGAACATGTACGATCCCAAGCCCTTCGTTAGCAACTATCCTGATGGTACATAAGGTGTGACGTCAAAAGCAGCAGACGGGAAAATATAAATGCATTTCATGCTTGTAAGAGCCTTGCAAATCCACCAGCAAGAACTGCAGTAAGTGCAGAAACTAACCAGCTAAAACTTGACCTCTTGATATTTAGAATGATATGAGCGACAAAGACCAGTTATCCTTTACTCGCGGTACAAAAACCACCTCACCGCAAGTGATTTCAACTGCTGCTTTACCGATAAAGGCACTGCAACAGGGTTAACAAGATTGTTCAAAGGATCTACGTGTTGCTATGTCGATATAACTATAAGCAGCTGACTAAGGGAGCGCTGGTAGCTGTTGCTAGGCGTCTGGGAACTTTCACAGTACAGACTGTCTCAGTATGCCTCCAGTACAAGAACATTATGATCTCACGACAGCAAGATGGTACAGTAGAGCCGCAGATGAAAATTTGCATCAATAAAGTGTGTTTACTGCAAAATAAGAACAGGAATTATTCTGGGAAAGATGCAGAATAGTATTAGGCTCTTTGAGACTTTGAAGTCAACATGAAAGAGTGTTGACAACTTATGTAATGTGATGTATGAAACATGCACTGATCATCTGTTCACAATAAGCCAGGGACATGTATAAAGAAAGTAAATCGGGACAATTTTGAGTTCCTGTCGTCTTTAAATAGTCCGATTTTATTTTATTTTATTTCGTAACATCACAGAAAAAAATATGCATAAATTGTCCCTTCAGGGGGGACGACAGCTTTTCACTGGGATACACAGAATCATCAAAGGGATTTTATACTTTATTTACCCCTAAAAGGTTCATAGTATTTTAAGGGTACATATTATTACTTTAAGGTACTAATATGCACCTTTTAGGGGAAGATAAGGTACAAAGGTGCCCATTACAACAGGTGCTACCCCAGTGAATTGCTTTTGTACTCCCAAAGGGACAATTTTTTTACTTTTTTTTTTTTTGACAGTGGCATTGTAAAAGCCCTGCATAAGACCAGGAAGTCAGCCAATTTTATAGTGTTATGGACACAGCATGTCCAGATAAACATTTTGAAAGAAAAGAATGTCCTTACCTCAGGTTTTTCAGCTCCTGCAGGAGACCTGTCCAGGTCTTAAATGTTTATATACTGTCATAAACCACCAAACCTTACCTTTGTCTCATTACTGAGAATCCATATGCCCCTGGTGTAATAGGAGCATTCCATGACACTGTCTTGACCCTTAAGTACAAATATACACACACACACACACACACACACACACACACAATCTTCGTCCCCATTAAAGGTGCAACTGCTTATTGACAGCAGGGTGCAATCAGGCCTCGCAGAGATATATCTGTAGCCGGGCGCCTATTACTGCTCAAACGCGGCTCACCCGTGGAGCGGTCGGCAAGGTACGAACCGCAATCGCATTAGGGCCAGTGAAACCAATCAGTCTTGCTGCCTCATGCTCACTCTTCCAGCCATTGCCACAGTAATTGCCGGCCAGCCAATTGGAGCTTATTAGAGAGTTTGGACTCTTAATTGCCTGGTGGTGGGAGTCGGATCAATGGCTCACTTATTAAAGACATTCTTACTGTGTGTGTGTGTATCTGTACACACACTTACATGCCAGAGGGAGCAGGCCTAAGGAAGGACTCAAAGTAGCAGATAGCTTTGAAGAGCATGTGCTCGTTAATGCTCCTCAGACTTTGCTTGTTTCCACTTCCCATGTCCCCTTTCTCTCACTTGGTCTTTTCCTCCCTCCTCAACCGTCTTCCCTGACCTCAACTCTTGCCAAGGTGTTGAACAATCAACCGCAAACAGTTGAATTGTGGCACTGAGCTGGAGAGATTTTAGCATGGCCGAATGAGAACGGGGTAGTGAATCAATAAAGATAAAATCAATATCACTTTAGGAGTGGATTTTTAGACAGCCACCGGTCGCCATGGTCAAATCCTGATTTTTTTTTTGGGGGGGATGAAAATGTCCTCATTAGGACACTGTTACCTCTTTGCTCATTAAAAAACAGAATTGGGTATAAGGAAATGAGCCCTTATTAAATCTACATGATCCACCAGTTCAGCTGAGCTGGTAAGAGGTTCAATGAATTCAGACTGATTTGAATTTTAAATTTAATGTGAGTTCAAACCATCAGAGGCACGCTAATGAAAAGAAACCATATCATTATGCTGTAGGGACATTTCTTATGATATACTGACATCTAGTGGTTGGAATGTCACAATGCATTGGCAAGTGTGATGCTAAACACAGTGACCGTGATTTCACCAAGTACAACATGTTCCTGGATCAACATCCTTGTTGATCCTGGAACAATATTCCTATCAACCAATCAGAATTGAGGGACAACTTTTCAGGAAATATCTCTTTTAGGCTTACAATCAGGATTAGGTGCTTCTACACTTTTGTTAATCAGCTGTCATTTCACACTGTTTTTAGGAATAAATTATGGGTAGGGTTAGGTTTAGGGGTAGGGATTGGGTTAAGTCTATATTTTTGGACAGTTATGTTGATCCAGAATCAACAAAAGATGTTGATCCAGGAACACGTCTTACTTGGCAAAATCACGGCGACCTGCTAAACACAGTAGTACCATGTTTAAATGATAACTGTCAATAGAATTGGCTAAAGAGGTTTTCTTGCTACATTTTCACATTTGTTCATTTATCAGACATTCCTTTCTGTTTCCTACTGTTGAACAGTGAGTGTAGATGCTGAACATTGGAATGCTTGAACCTTGTTTTAAACATTTTAAAGCATGTCCAGGAAGTTGTTGAGATGTGGGCAGAGAGGTTAACCTGGTCAAACACTACACCCATTTTCCTTGTTGGCGTTAATATTCTTAAGCCCAGATTCATCCTTCTTTCCAAGCCATGGGGCAAAGTTATGAGGTGTATTTATAGAGTCATTGGATTTAAACTACAAATCTGCATATCATGAGATGGGGGAGGCAGGTCTTCAACATCTTATAGTGTTGAGTGCTTTATTTCTGTTGCACTGGATTAGTACATGTAGCTGTTAAGGTGCATTCACACTAGATATCAAGTATCTGACCTTTTGTTCAACTCGCATCGAAAACAAATGACTTCTTGGTGCGTTGCCATTGAAAAGGTTATTTTAGATGATGACATTAGGTCATCTCATTATGCTTTAGTGTCTTGGTACTCAATCCACAGTTCACAGACCTTGTACAGCCCTTAATTGAAAATGCTGACATTTAAATTCTCACTCTTTTCTCGCTCTCAGTTTTTGTCTAAAGGTCATTGCACACTAGGGCTGGGTTTTGACACAAATGTCACGATTCAATTCGATTCTCATTCACAAGCTTGCGATTCAATTCGATTACCGATTCGATCCAATATCGATTATTTTGGATATATATCAGGTAAAGTACATGCCAAATTTTCTCAAGGAAAAAAAAAATCTCTCAACTAATGCTGTAAAATATACATGAGAGTCAGTTGGTACTACATTACAATACTGAAGGTTAAAACTGACTGATTTGTTAAAATTACACAATGATGTTTTAAAATAATAAAGTTACAATTACATAATATTTCTACTTCAATTCGTTTTTTTGAAATATAAACTATGGTGGCTGTCATAAAAACTTGATGGATTTATTCAAACATAAATGAAACATTGAAGAACAGTAAAATTTATAATGAAAATGTTATATGGTGCATATATTGAGCAAAATGCCCCTCTCTACAGTTTACTTTTCTATCTGACTAATGAGTTTATGGTCACCGAATATGTTTTTTTCTGAGGTAAATGTGACGTTAACGTTACATGACATATTGTTTACAAGCCGTTATATTGATGTCATTGCGCGGCTGAAACACTGATTGAGTGATTACATGAGACGGGATACGGATTGTAAAGTTGTACTCTTTCTTTTAACTTACCTTTGGACGTTTAGTCATGTTTATTTTGTGCTGAAACTGGTAATAATGTGGAGGAGATGATTAGTTCACGTGCGCATCGCGCTGCCGCGTCTGTTAAACTGAGGCGCTACAGCGATCTGTCACTCCACATTCAACAGTGCCAAAACGACATTTATTTTTTGAATACTGCAATACAATGGACAGAATTTAAAATCTGAGACTTTGTTTCAATATTAAAAGTACCAAAGCACAATGCTTATTGCGAAATATTGGATGGGAGGTGCGCTTCAATGTTCCATCCATTAACTGAAAACAGGCTAGAATAATCGATTCTAGGGATTTAAGAATCGATATCGTTCCGTAAAAATGAGAATCGATTAATATCGAGATATCGATATTTTTTACCCAGCCCTATTAAACACTGAGTCTGAAATTCTCGTCCGAAATTTTCGCATGTTAAAAAATAAATACGACCTCACTTTGTGTCAATAACGTTTATACACTGCCTCCGAAACATTCGTCCATCATAAATTCGAATCAGGTTTGATTTTCTGCGTTTTCACATCCGTAGCAAGCATTTTGATAGGAAAGTATGAAGAATACGAAAAAATGAAAAAACGCATACGAAAATTTCAGACCCAGTGTGCAAGGACCTATAGGCTTCAAGATTAAATTTCATTGTACAGTTAGGCTGGAATATTCAATTCACGTATTTGTATAGCACTGTTCATGATACAAATCGTTGCAAAGCAGCTTCACAGAAAATGAAAGTTTAAAATGAAATGAAAATTGCATAGTGTATGATGGTTACAGACTCAGATTTTTTTAGCTTCAGACTATGATTCCATCCAGTCAGAGGAAATCAAACATGTTTGATATTTTGAGCCCATTTTAGAACAACAAGACACATGTTTCTGCGTAAGTTTGCTGTGATCGAAATGTCTTTAAAGTCTGGTAGCGGATGTTCCTCAGTCGTTTAGTGTATGATGGCCAGTTTTTCCTCTGTGACTATTTACAAAGTCAGTAAGTTCAGATTTTAAAAGTTTTGTATTGTATTCCAGCCTTACGTCAAACTACTATGCTGCAAGAATAACTACATTCCTTAGGATTAGGGGTGGGAAACTTTAGGCAATTTACAATTCGATCTGATTATAAGTGCCGTGATCCAATCCATGGTTGATTGATTGATTGATTGATTGATTATTTTCATTTTCTTTTCTTTTTTTTTATTATTCTGCTCCGCAATAGAGATGTGAATCTTCACTGGCATCATGATTCAATAGGATATTCATTCAAATAATTTTGTTGTTGTACTGTTGTGTATGTGTGGAACTGCCGACAAGTAGAATATGGTTGTCTCTAATGCTTGCATAAGTGCCATTGTGCAGCTGAGGTTAACAACTAAGCTAAAAAATGCAAGAATTGATCCCCCCCCACCACCACCACTTAGGGTGAAATCTTGATTTCATGTAGACTTTATCTACTTTATTAATACTTAGTCCTGGTCTTGCTATGCATGATTACACTAACTAACTAAATAAATAAATAAATAAACAAACAAATAAACAAATAAATAAATAAAATGTTTGTCTTCACAATCTTTGAACAAAGTGTAATGGCTCCACCTCTGGAAAAAGCCATCTTCTTTTCTTTCTTTTTTTTTTTTTTCCTAATATCGTTATAAAAATTTGGATAAAGTATCGACCCTATTTTTTTCTTTCTCTCACTAAATATCCTGTTTCACACAAGTAAAAAAAAAAAGGAACTAAAATGTGTACAGAACATTTGCAAAGGAATGATAAAAGCGGAGGGGATTTATAAAATGTCTCTCTTGCAAACAAAATAAATTTCTCAACTTGGCTCTTTTGCCTTTCAGTAAACCACTTAACTCCAGTTACTTCGCTCCATGGGGGCTGCCCTTGATTTAATGTGCTGTCATGCAATTAATGTTCCGTTTTGCGTGAAAGGCACCTGCTTCAGTGCTCGATTCCCAAATTGCGAAACAAGTCTTTGTACTTTTCTTTCAAAATACTGTTTAATCCATGACATGGATTAATTTGCTTAACAGAGGATTAATGTTGTTTATGATCTAACACCACAGGAGGCCCAGAACCAGAACCTTTAGTGGTTAACAGCTAAATTACGTGAGGCAACAGTGACTCAAGTCTGAACTCTGTAACACTTCCCGACAAGTGAACAGAAAAGTACTAAACCGACAAAGTATTATGTGAAGATTTGATAATTCTGCAGTTTCTAGCTCAACAATATTTTCTTCAACAGCCAATGCTAACTCTGATGCTGACCATTCAGAAGTCAACATGCCTACAGAATGCTGTCCACAGTGAGGTTTCCCCCTCGGTAGAAATCAACAAGGTGAGGGGGCACAGGGACCAAAGTGGCCGGGCCAGGCCCCCTCAACCAGCCTGTGGCGCCGACACTTTAAATGGCCTTTTAAGCATTTTTTTTTTTTTTTCCTCGGCCCTTTTGTTTGAAAAGACAACAGTATAGCTGCCACGAGTGTTCACCCTTCAAATGAATCATTTATGATGGTTGGAACAGACTGTGAATTTAAGAGTTTAAGCCATCATTTCTCAACCTAAACAAGCAAAGGTTAAACTGCACATACTGTATAGAGTGTTTGGTTTCTAAATGTTTTGAATTTCAATGGATTTATGCTCTTGGCAGCCACTAACTGACTGAACAAAACACTTTGTGTTTGGCACAGACTATGTTTAGTCTCATTTGTATTCTCATCTCATAAATGAATCTGTATTTTTGTTCATAGTTTAAGGATGAGGGCATGTCATAACAACGTTGGCATGCTTCTTCCGAATGACAGATAAACTTTGGCCAAAAAAACATAAATTTTGATTTAAAACAAAGCCTTTAATGTCAACAATGGTTACACTTTATTTTAAGGTGTCTTTGTTACAGTTTAATTATACATTTAAGTACGGAGTAATATTAATTAACTACATATACTTACTATATGGTTGGGTTTAGGATTAGGGTTTGGCTTAGGGTTACTTGCATGCAATTATGCATAATTAATTGTTATTATATTAGTAAGTATATGTAACGTGTAACAAGGACACCTTAAAATAAAGTGTTTCCTCAACAACAAAATACATTTTCTCTTTCAATTTATTGTTATCATAAATATGCACAATTACATGATTAGTTGACACGTTATTTACATGAAACAAGTTTTCTTATTCCTTATGTCCACAATCTTATCAGAACAGGCTTGTAGCCCATCACAACAGGTACTAACTATCATGTGGTTTATTAGAATAATACTGAATGCTAATACGCAATGAGTGTAGGTCATTAAAATTATTAGATGTTGGCTGTGCTTTTCAGAAGCAAAGTTGCATATTGGTCTACACAAAAGCAGCTGCAAAGGTGAATCACAGTCACATTAGTCTGATTGCCAGTGTTTGATGCCAGACACAATTAGCACTTCATGCAAGCCTTTGTTTACAAAGCAACAGGTTCCCAGGGAAAGTAAACAACCAAATTGCAGGTGCATCAGAAACCAAAATCTAAATGGATGTTTTAATTATTTAAAAGAGAACTAAAAATGACAAAGAACTATAAAAGTAGATAATTGTATTTGTGTTCTAGACCAAAGGTTTTTATTCGCTGATAATTGTTGCTTCCATGTCAACTTCTCTTGTCTGTTCTATACACACGGCTATAATATGGTTTGAGACACTTGGACCACTTTCAATGTGTATGCCCTTTGTCATTTTATTTTTAATTGTTTAGTCAAAAATAACTATACAATACTATAATAAAATTTGAAATTAGTAGAAACAATAATAGATGTGTATATAAAATCAAAAAGTAAATGTAAATGTGTAACGTGATATTTGAGTGCATGGAGCATGGCTCCGCTTCTCAGAAGTCAGGGGAAAATGCAGTTTGCGGCCAGACTGGCTGTGGTTTCAAATGATAGATTAGGCTAGTCCCAAAAATGACGGAAAAACTGTGTTATGATCTAGAGCAGTGTTTCTCAACCCTGGTCCTGGGCGCCCCCCAGCACTGCACATTTTGTGTGTCCCCCTAATCAAACACACCTGATTCAACTCATTAGCTCATTAAAAGAAACTCCAGGACCTGAAATGGGTGTCAGATAAGGGAGACATACAAAATGTGCAGTGTTGGGGGGCGCTCAGGACCAGGGTTGAGAAACACTGATCTAGAGTGTCATCATTCACCTTATTTCTGTACAAGCTGACATTTGCCTTCACTGACATGGTGGGCACTCTATACAGGGTTAGCATATTTTGGTATAATATTTAAAATAAAATAATATATAGGAAATACTATTTGGTGAAATGAAAAAAAAAAGTGATAATTGTGAGAATAATTGCAATAAAACAAATTAGGGCTGCACGATAAATATCGCACGATATTTAATGCGCATCCCGTCAGTAAAGCCGGTTCTGTAATCAGCGGTAAATCTCTACACGTGTGTGCTTTCACATGGAGCAGCATTTACTACACAGAGCCGTTGTTCACAGAGAAGCTGCGCAAAACCACGATCATATTTTGCGAATGTTTTGCGCAGCTTGTCTGTGAACAAC
>NW_015662942.1:687635-701480 GCF_001515625.1 Sinocyclocheilus rhinocerous
CCACAGCCTGAGAGACAGCAGGTGAATGTGTGTGTGTGTGTGTGTGTGTGTGTGTGTGTTGTGTCTGACCTCAGTGTGTTACCCTACTGTCCACCACAGTGTTCCTTAGTATGTATGTGTGTTTCTATGTAAGTTAAAGACTGTGGTATTAAATGTTCACATGTTATAATTTGTTACAGTTTAATACTTCTAAGATGTTATAATATTCCATTCTATTACTGTGATGTTCATTTAATTATTATTATTGTTGTTATATTATTATTTTTTATCTTTTTGTACATGTATACTAAGCTTTGGCAATATTGTATCATTTACAGTCATGCCAATAAAGCAGTTTTGAATTTAATTGAATTGAAATGAATTGAGGGGGGGGGGTGCCTCTGAGATTTAAATTGCATTGTGGACGGTCTTATCTCTGTACTCAAACACTGGCGTGATGTGATACTCTTGAGTGCATTTCTAACATTCAGCTTTTAAGTCAGAGTAGAGATTGCATTGTATCTTTTAAAATGCTATTATCTTACTGGTTTACACAACATTAGTCTTTTACTGACATCTAGCGGCTTGGATGCAGCATTTTTTTTAAGAAAATAGCTAATAAAGGAAATAATGTCAGATAATAGAGGGGATATATCAAGATGAACGGAGTCCTATACATATATACTTGGTAATGAGAATAGCATTTCTACTTAAACATGATTTAAAAATGTTAAATTATTGGCTATTCATAAGACCGTTTTTTTTACTTAATGTGGTTTTTACATTTTATTTTTAAATGCTATCATACTTTAAATGCGTTTTAAAAGAAAATGTGAGAAAAAAAAAAAAAAAGAATATCAGGTCAACAGGACAGTTAAACTCGCAGTAAAACTTACATAATTAGAAAAACACCTCAAATTTCCAGCGCAGTCTCTGGCGTCATCAGGATGAATTTATGGCGCACTAAATCATTATGAAACGCCAATATTCGACGAATTCCAGGCAGAGGAGGAATGCAGGAGGAGGAAACAATTCGAAGGGTCGATTTGAGAACTCAACCACCTCCCGAACAAGGCCGTTATGAAATTACTTCTGAAGGCCACTTCCAGGATACCATTTTTGCTGTTAACGATGATCACATGACCGGCACATCCGCGCCATTCAGGAAAGCTGAGGTAATTTAAGATATTAAAGCCTTAACCTTTGTATACCCGTGAGAAGATATATCAAAAGAAACTAGTCATTACTAAAATAAATATTTTATATTTATATGAATTTATTATATTATATTTTATATGAACTAATTTATAAATAAATGTGATATTATTGTATGCAATAGTTTTATTTAGCCTACCACTAGAATAATAACAGTCAGAACAAATATCTAATTTTGCTGCTAAACTGTAAAGGTAACATTCCGATCCAAAAGCAATTTTTTCAAAAGTTTCATATAGTTATTTCATAATTCTTTGCCATTTGGAGTAAGTAGGGCATACATGCTAACATCTGACTTGAATTCACCTGTAAACGGGATATAAAATACATAAGAGCATTTTTCATAATAGCATGTTAGTGCATGCCTTTCTCAAATAAATTATTAACAATTAATTAAATCCAATTAAAAACAATTAAATAAACCCAGATGTGTCAGCTCTCTTCCTTTGGAGAGCCTTGAAAATTGTTGGGGTGAAAATGATGAAAACGTGTATTTTATCTAAACTCCCCTGGATGGCAGTATTGCTCAATCCAACAAACAGTTCATAACACCTTCTGAGAAAATAATCAGGATACAATGTTTTAAGAAGGTTCACAACAAGATCTTTATTATTATTATTATTATTATTGCTACAAAACATCTGTCTAGTGGGAACTATTCATTTAATTACAAAAGTTTTATAATTTTTGTACAATGTAAAATATGAAAAAAAAAAAGTAGTAAAATATATATTTTAAAAAACTTTCAGCTATTTGAATTTATTTATTTACTTATGGTCAGAGTGATAACCTTCCTCTATATAATTAATAAATTAATTACAAAGAAACAAATTCTTATCGGTATATTTCCACTGGGAATTGTAAATTGAAGTATGTGGGTTGTGTCAAATAAGTGAAAGCTGCCTCCGTGGCCCATGATGCATTGCAGGTGGTAAGTAAGAAGCTCAGGAAGCCATGTACAGATAAAAGCTGGGTGGGGGATCCGCCCCGATCCCTGCGATTAGATAATCCAATTCATTACATCAATTAGATCATCTCAGACAGAAGGGGGAAAGTGAATTTCGGATGATCAGTGTTAAATGCGGAAAAGTAAATGAAGGTGGTTCTCAGCATGTAGGTCGCAACCTACATATGGGTCACAGGACTGTTCTGATAGAGTCAGGTAAAGTATTGGAGAAAAAAAAGGTAAATGCAAAAAGTAAAACATGACCCATATTACAATCATCAATGCAAAAATATTTGATCTTATCTGTATTTTGCTTAGATTTCCATTTTCCTTAAAATCCTTAAAATAAAATGAAATAAACAACAACAACAACAAAGTAACATCGTTAACTAATTCTGTATTGATTTATCGTTAAAAGACCTTAAAAAATTCCTTTAAAAAAATAAATAAATTACTTAAACATTTAGACATTAGACATTTATGTTAAAAATAAATTATAATCTATAAATAAAATAAATAATAAATTAGAAAAAGTATTTCAGATAAATATTTTGATGCCACTCAAGGGATATTTTTGGGATACTACACTGTGTATTCTCATATAGTATACAGTATACATGCATAATATATGCTTTCTGGAAGTTTAACATAAAAAAAAAACATTTAAGAAAATGATTTGCCAGAATTTTGAGAACTGCTAGAGAACTGCCATGCACACACACACACACACACACACACACACACACACACACACAAAAGGACACATACATAGTGTATTATTATTATTATATTTTTATTTTATTATTGTTTTTAGTATAAATTCGTTTCAGATTTTAAGGTACACTTAAAAAGACAACTTTCCAAGTAAGATTTCGTAAATATTCCACAATAAAAAAGTGTCACACCACTGAACATCATGAGAACATCAATGAAAATCAATCATAACATATTTGAAACGCCAACAACTTTGCAAAGTTGTTCTTTGAAGTGTATTTGAAGTAGCACAGCATAAAGAGAGGGGGGGGGCGGGGACACATTAAACAGAGAAACTCAGGCTTAATTATCTAACAAATACATATGTACTGTTCTCCTAGACTCAAACTGTCCAATTGTTAATCCATGAAATACCAAAATATCATATTAGAGACTTAGATGTGGCCTTTGGGTCAATGTGGTAGCCACCCAAAAACACTTTCAATGTGCTAAAAATCATTCGGAACAATTTAGGAATACCATAGCAACACCCTGGAAACTACCCACAACACCACCCAAATTTTCTCCTAAAATTTACTAATCATAACAATAACACACCAACTATCCAACTTTTGTCAATCTGGATCCATTCTCTAAGCCCTGGAGCTATAAAATGTACTGTATGTAAAATGGATAGGTATTAAAAGATAGTAAGAATGAATACAGAAGCATTGTGCACTGTATCTCAGAGATGTTCTCTCGTCCAAGGATTTTTTTTTCTTTAGTCAAGATAATCTGAAGAGCAGAATCCTCTTTTAAAAGTACTTCACAAAAAATCCAGACAAATGCATTCATTTATGCTTAAAAGCCCAGAAGAGAGGCTCAAGTGTGTTCCTATTTAAAGTGAGAACGGCTATGCGCAGTGAATACACTAAGGTTTTTTTTTATTTTTTTATATTGTTTGAGCTGCAGCAATAAAGATATGCGTAAAGAATTCGAGAGGCCAGTGGGTATCTTGGGGTCAGTCAAAACACATAAAGTGAGTCGGTTTGAGTGCAAGTGTTTGGGGTATGTGTGGAATCGGCTTGCATTGTTACCAATTGATCAGATGTCTGCGTTCGTTTGTACTTTGACTGATTGGAATGCGCCAGTCCTGATCGAGGTCTGATGGCTAAATGAGGCGTGACATCGCAGGCGTCACTGCATTTTTGGCCGCTGAGTGTGTGTACTTGTTCTCGAATGGATGCGGTAGTGAGTCGCCATCATCAATCTGATCTAAAGCGAGAAAGTCGGAGTGATGGAGGGGAGGAAAGCAGTGCCACGGCAACCTACCCGTCGGCCCGGCGACAGACAGTCCCATGACATCACAGCGGCAAGCGGCGCAGGGACGAGAGGGAGAAATGGCACAGATAGAAGAGATAAAATGGACTGATAAAAGAACGAGTGAGGGAGGAAAAGAAAGCTGATAAGTAAAGAGAGAGTTGTGGAGAGGGGTAATTCATCGATGCGCTGAAACAGGAGACAGCGGCCGGGGATGGGCGGAATTCTCCATTTTTTCTTCTGGTATTATCACGAAACATTCATTACCACTGCTGGCCACTTCCTCCAGTTCACCGACTGACCACAACCCATGTTCCAAATCACTACAGCAAAAGCCATGATGGAACCCCACCAACGGCAGAAGGGCATTCACATCAGCCTGGAGAGAAAAGGCTGTGTTGTTGGTAATAAAACGGTGAATTGGCTGCAGATGGCCAGCGGGTGGCTGCGGTCCTGAGTGTTGCGCGCTCAGTAAAGCGTTATCAGGATCTGACATGCAGGAGATCTCAGAGCATCTGAGGCATCCATATCAGGAGCCTCTACAACTCACGCCGTGCTCCGCAACGGCCTGCGCCATCAATCACTTGCTGCTAATACCATAAACAGAGCTAACCAAGCTAACATAGTCGCTCTGCTAACACTAAACAGTGTTAAAGATCAAACATGTCATTAGAGTTTTGTCACTGCACAACAATTTGGCAATACTGTATGTTTTTAGTCAACAATATCAACTAGCTTCAATAATATGTGATGTTACCATTGATTTGAAGTCTGATAGCTATGGAGGACCATTTTTGCCGCTTAAAAAAAATCATACTTTGGTAAATCATAATTATGATACAAAAAGTCAAAATTATGAGACTAAACAAAAAGTCAAAATTATTAGATAAAACCATTATGAGATTAAAAAAAGTCCAAATTATGAGATAAGGCATAAAGCCATAATTATGGTATAAAAAGTTGACTTTAATTACAATTTTCAAATTTGTCAACTTTCATCATACTGTAATGTCGACATGTCAACTTTTTATATCAGAATTTTAACCGTTTATGTCAGTTACAACTTATGTCATAATTGTGACATTTTATCTCAGAATTTTGACTCATGATTTTCATAACGTTTACAAATTTTGATGTAGTATGTCATAGTTTCAAATTTTCATGTCAGAATTTTGACATTTTATGTCACAATTACAACTTATGTCATAAGTTTGACATATCTCATAATCTTGACTCATAATTTTCTTAACTTTTACAATTATGATGTAGCATGTCATAGTTTCAACTTTTTATGTCAGAATTATCAGTAACACTTTACAATAAGGTTCCATTTGTTAACATTAGTTAATTAAATTAGTTAACATATACCAACAATCAACAATACTTCTGAAGCATTTATTGATCTTAGTTAATGTTGATAAAAAAGTTGTATCTATTAATGTTCGTGGACCTGAGCTAACATGGACTAACAATGAGTTGTAGGCCTATTTTTGAAAGGCTAATAAATACTGTAACAAATGTATTGTTAATGCATAAAGTGTTGCTGAATTATCATTTTTAAGTCATAATCTTTAATGGTATGTGGCATTACTATAACGTCATCATTTTGACTTCATAATTTTCATAATTGTCATAATTGTCATAATTTCAATGTTTTGTACCATAATCTTTATGATTTATCCAAGCATTATTTATTTTTTTAACATGGCACCTGCATTCAACAATTTTACAGTAATGAAATTGTGCCAAAATACAATCATTGCCACAGATATTGGGCCTGTGTTATGAGAAAGAAACAAAACGTATTTATTATAAATTGTTCATAAATCCATTTTATGTAAACTGACACATTCAACTGAACCATACATTATCTTGGAAGAAGAGTATCAGACTTCAATCATAAGCAACCACCATTAACATCATCAAAAACACCCAGAACATGGCTAAAACTACTATATTTTTTATATAGGCTACATTCATTCATTCATTTCTTGCAGACCCTGCAGTCCATGTATGCCTGGTCTAGTTTACGTCACTGCATCAAAGAGACTATAAGAGCATAATGCCCAGCTAGGCCCTCTTTTTAAAAATATTATCAGCACTGTCCAAACCCTGATATACCTACATGTCCACATCTACACCACACAAATTGTGTTTTGTCACTGGGACTTTTAAACTGATCTCTGTACTGATCTTTGTAAAGTTGCTTTGAGACTGATCTGTCTTAGCAATAGTGCAACAGAACTAAAAATTGAATTGGACTGAATGGCATATCTACCACAGGAACATGAAGCATTAGCATGCAGAAGATGGAAATATTAAAAACAAAAAGAAACAACGTGAGCAGAATCATGCGAGGAGCGATCATTTATTATTGATGCGTGATGAATAGCCGGGTCTCCGGTGCGCCATATTGAGTTTCAGTCCCTCTCTCCTGTCTTTAAATATTCCTCAAGACTGAGCTGACTGCTTGTTTTCTGATTGTTCGAGATTTCTGATTGCGAGCACTTTCTCCGTATGTATTTACTAGTTCGTGGCACAATCTCACGTTGTCCAACAAAGTCAAAGTCTCGCTGTCAAATGATCTAACGTGCTGATTTCGTGATGTTCTCTATTGATGTCAAGACTTTCTCCAGTTTATCATGATCTGTTAATAGTAATGCAATTCCTGATTAAGTGATACAACAAGGATATGAGTTTCTTTAATTGTCACTTCCATAATATGTATTTGTGTTTTTCTAGGTAAAACAGGATGTTTAATCAGTCAATCAAACAATCAATAGGGTCAATTATGATTTCATTTTGACTTGAATGTACTCAAATTTTAATGACATTTAGGAGTGAAATGCCTTAAACACAAAAGTGTCCTCTTCAGTATTCCTCCTTTTTCAAAGTGCAAAAATTCAGTAAAGTCTGTAACCAGATTAGTTTGTAGATGGAAGCCAGCTGTTTGGTTATGTACAGATGAAAACACATTTGCTACGCTTGGTTCATGTTGCGCTCACAGCTATAGCTCCACAGAGGTGGTTGTATTTTCAATGCATCTCTTATAAAACAGGAAAATAGCTGAAGTAGCAAGTAGCTACAAACTTGCAACTTGCTATCGCTAGTTGGCATAAGGTTTTGGCTGGTAGATACTGTAACTACACCATTTTCCCGGCAAAAACAAAACAAAACAAAACAAAAAATAAATAAACAAACAAATAAATAAATAAAATTTCTGGCAATTCAAATGAAAAATATCATGACATCAGTGGAGATAAATGAAAGCAAAACTTTGTATGTCAAAATGACCAGATACCAAAAAAAAAAAGAACCAGTAAATACGAATAGAAAACTTCTGTAAACATGTTAATTATAAGTGGCCCACTCATATGACACGTTCTGAAGTTTAATTCAATTTAGAGAATCAGGTTAGGATTGTTCATTTAGATGAACTGGCTCAGAAAATGATTCACTGATTCATTTGACTCATTTTATATCGCTTTATTCAAATTAATATTGCTATTACTACTACTATTACTACCACTGCTAACAGAAGTTTATTAATAATAATAATAATAATTATTATTATTTTTTTTTTTTTATTATTATTATTATTGTTGTTGTTGTTGTTGTTATCACAGCAAATATTAATTTATAATAATAATTCAGAATAACATCATATTTTGTTAAATTCTGCTGTTCATCATTTTCTAGTCAGTAACAGAAATTATGGAGAATTCTAGTTTTTATAAGTGGTATTTACTGTAAATATGTTCAAATAGCATCACGCCAATTGAAAACAAAACAAAACTAAACTAAACTAAATAAAATAAAATAAAATAAAATTAAATTAAATTAAATTAAATTAAATTAAATTAAATTAAAAGAGCATTAGTTGTCTACTAAGTAATGCACACATCATTTATACTGTAAGTTGAAAACTGATGAACTGCAACAATTCACTTCTATAAACTTGGTCGCCGTGATTTTGCCAAGTAAGACTTGATCCTGGATCAACATTACTGTCCAAAAATACAGACTTAACCCAATCCCCACCCCTAAACCTAACCTTACCCATAATTTATTCCTAAAATCAGAGGGAAATGATAGCTTATTAACAAGAGTGTAGAAGCACCTAATCCTGATTGTAAGTCTAAAACTGACATTTCCTAAAAGGTTATCTCTCAATTCTGATTGGTTGATTGGAATGATGTTCCAGGATCAACAAGGATGTTGATCCAGGAACATGTTGTACTTGGTCAAATCACGCTCACCTATAAACTTACCCCTATAATACTACATTAACTCAGAACTGTTAATGTGTTTGCATCTTCTAAAAGTTAATTTTGTCAATACTTAGGAATACACAGTATCATATGGAGCTATAAACTAACAAAAGGCATAACAAGGGCCACAAAACCCCACTTTTGGTTCCTCATGTTCTATTAAAGAGCACAAAATAAGACGCACAACAAAATACAGGCCTGCGAATCCAAAAGAAGACAACAGGAAGGAAGCAGAGATGGCGAGCATGGAAGACAGAGAGTGAGAGAAGGGGAGATGGAGGAAGAGAGAGGGGGAACGAGATTAAAAAGGGAGGGAGAGAGGCAGAGGGCCGCTGAAGCGGGGAGCAGAAGGGAAGATATATGAGCGTCCTGAATGATTGTGACAAGCATAGACCATATCAGCCACTGTTTGTTTGCACACCACCCCTCTCTCGCTCTATCCCCCCACATCGCATTAAAGCGGCCTGTCTCACTCTCTCTGTCTCTCTGTCTCTCTCTCTCTACCCATCTCATCACCTGACACACAGCAAGATGTTATAGACTGATAAGGGCCACGGGCCCTTCCCTTCCACAAGCAGTACCTACACACATTTATAAAGCATAAATGTACTCGCGACACACACACACACTCACGATCAACTGATTTGAGACCAGAATCAAATGCATTATGACGCTTTCAAACACTTATAAAATAAGAAGAAAGATGTGACCAGATGTAACTAACTAAAAGTATAGGCGCTATCTTAAAAATTTTCAGGAGCCGAGCAGTAGCTCAGCTGTTTTCAAAACATTGTATCTTTCCTATTACAAGTTACTTTTACCAACAAGTACAGATATCAGTCTAGCGGCATAAAAAGTTATATTTTTGTCAGATTTTATTGTGTACAGAGCTTTAAAGACAAGCGAACTGAGGTCAAACATCTTGATGAAAAATTTCCACTTTCTCTCTCAGGAATTCGGAAGTCTGATTCAGTTTAGTGAATTGGGTTAGGATTGTTCATTTAGATGAATTTGTTCAGAAAATGATTCACTGATTCACTCCCTGCAATACATTTAATGTATTTTTGTATCAATTTACAGTAAATATTTGTTGATTATTTATTAAAATAATTCCAAAAAAGTACATTATTATTATTATTATTATTATTATTATTATTATTATTATATTGTGCTTTCACATTATGTATGTAAGAAGAAAATACATTTAATTTAAACAGTAATATTACAGTATTATAAAATTATTTTGTAGATTTTGTTTGAAAGAATGAAGAAGGCTTCATTAACTATGATAGTTTCATGAAGTTTCAGTCAAGCAAAACGCACGCAACCATAGCAACGCTTCAGATTGACAGATATGTAAAAATAAACAGGCATTTTCCGACTTTTGAGCGATTAATTATTGTTTTGTACACATTGTCATGTTAATTATAATTAAAATGCATTTTGTTTTATTGACCACAATATCATTGCTATTTGTCTGAGAGGGGCACTTTTGAATAATTTTGAAAAAGGGCAGGGGCTTGAGCCCCCCCTTCTGCACGTGCCTGAACTACAGTCAGGTTAGTCTTTTGATATTAGTTAGCTACTTAATATGTAGCTATTTGTAGCTCCATTTCGAAAGGCTAGCTTGACTGTAGCTGAACTTAATTATGGTTCACCTCACCTGTAGTTTGACAAGCTGTGGATTGAAAGTAGCTTCTCCAAGACTGGATGTGACAGCGATTAATTGCAAAGAGAGGAGAAGAGGTAAAGAAAAGAACCGAGAGAGAGAGAGACAGAGATAGATAGGAGAGATGGCAGGAGTGTGTGTGCTAAAGAAAGACAGCAAAGATGGGACTATTCCATCATACAAGGAAAGGCAGAAAGGGAAACGATATAAATGGAGCTTCCTGGCTCCTCAATCATTTTTCTCTGTCATAATCGGTTTATTCCATAACTGCTTCTCCTCACATCATCATTAGTCGCTGATAATGACATTATTCAATAGGGGAAGGAGAATTACGCCGCCACCGTGCTATCTGATGAGTTTTTTTTTTCTGTTCATGGCCATTTCCGCGGGCCTCTCATGCTCCGCTTTCAGCTGATAGAGTTTGTTTGTGATAGTAATTACAATTTAATGATGGCCATGTCCGTTGCCGTTATTGCTTGAAAATAAGGTTATTATATCACTTCTTTATGCATTTGCCACAGAGTGGGTGTGTTCCGTAAATACTGCAGAATAAATTGGAGTGTCGGAAAACAAGTAACTTGATTGGTCTGGTCTGCTCACTGTGATGTCATAATGGAGGTGATTCATTTGCGATGGTAAAGCAGGATGTTTGCAGTAAGTTAAATTCATCTCAAATTAAAAGAACAGATGTGAAAGCTGAATATTCATATGGTCGACAGTACCAGTTCAGTATTTTCATATGCGTTGGTCCTACATACTACATGTATCATAACATATAATCAGGACCGTCCTTAGTGGGGTGCAACTGGTGCGGTCGCACTGGGCCCCCGCGCTTGGGCCACCCCCTCCCCCCACCTCGCACCAGGCCCCGCGTCAGCTAAGGACAGCCCTGCATATAATACATGCTGTCAAGAGAAATGGCATATTGCTGTTCTGTTGATATTAGGGGCATTTAATGTGTTGCTTTGCAGTTGCAAACATGTTTCCATATATATATATATGTTTATATGTAGTTGCTAGGGTGTTAAATGGTTTCTAGGCAGGCCGATTAATCAGGAAACTTTTTGTCCTTGATTTTGGCAGATTATAGTGGCAGCTTGGCCGATTAACAGAAGTTTAAGATAATATGTTTTCAATGTTTTATAGTGAATTTTAAGTGCACAAGTGTTCATATGATTTTCACATTTTATGTACGCCTCATTTGTCATTATTAAATTGTGTGTGTGTGTGTATGTGTGTGTGTGTCTGTTTATACCTACTTAACCATATTTTAGGGACAAATTTGTACCCAAAAGTGAGCAAAACCTGACAAAATCGCCAAAAACCTACCTTTGCGGACATTCTAATTTGTAAAACTGGTATAAAAATAAAGTGTTTTTTTTTTTTTAATTGTAAAAATGCAGAAAGGGTAGGGTTAGGGTTGGGGGTAGGATTAGGTTAGAAAATGTATGACTATCTTTATATAAAAACAATAGAATGTCCCCATTTAGATAGCTAAGTAACTAGCTTAAAACACGTTTACTTTTTAAGTAAACGTGTGTGTGTGTGTGTGTGTGTGTGTGCGTGTTTTTGTGACAAATGAGGACATAAATTTGTATAATGACAAGGGTATGACATAGGTATTACAAGGAGAAGATGACTTTTCAGGACATTACCCCATGTCCCCACTTTTCAAAACGCTTATAAATCACACAGAATGGAGTGTACTGAAAATCTGAAATAGCACAAATTTTCCTTTGAGGGGTAGGTTTAGGGGTAGGGTTGGTGTAGGGCAATAGAATATACGGTCTATACAGTATAAAAACCATTACGCCTATGGGATGTCCCCACTTTTCACAAAAACAAACCTGTGTGTGTGTGTGTGTGTGTGTGTGTTTGTATCAGCATTATATTGGCCACCCTTTCTTTCTAAATCTCAGAATCTCCCATTATTGTATTTGATATTTTAATCTGTAGATATTAATTGCATCCCTTCTTAAATTTAAGTCTATGGGATTTTTTTCCATGTTTTACCATTTTACCACATCAAAATCAGTCTGATTTTTGAAAGTCTGATCACTTATATATACAGCGATATTCCTGAACATGTATGTATCGTATGACTGACTTTCTGTAAGGGTCTCGGTGCATTTTTTTTTTTTTTGGCCTTTACATTGAAAGTCAATGGACTTCATGGTTGTTTTAGATCCCATTGACGAAACCAGTTGAAATATTCTTTATAATGTTTTCTTTTATGATCCGCAGAAGAAAGAAAGTCACACAGGTTTGGAATGACATTAGGGTGAGCGTTTTGGGGATTTTCAATAATAGTAGTAGTGATGCTTGCCTTAAAAAACACCACTAATAAAATGAGAATGATTGCTTTCTTCTTCTTTAAACTTACATCATCACATTAAGAGCTATTTGCTCGCTAGATCCAGATTCAATTGAAAAGTGGATTAGAAATTAGCCTCGGTATTAATCCTTTGTTCGGGACTTGCGATAATCTGAGTCTAGGAGTACAGCCCATATGAATCGAAACATTAAAAAACAAGAAGTTCAAGACCGACACCAACGCTAACGGCCAGAACGCCTCAACACGTCAACGCGAATCTCTCAGAACGACGCACGTACGCTAAGCCTTCAGAAGACATTTCTTTGCGTCCCAATCAATGCGACGATGATGATAACAAGCTTTCAGTCTCTGTCGGAGGCCCGAGCTCTCCTCTATCGGCCAAAGTCATCAGCGGAATTTTCTACAGAGACTCGGGGGGGGGAATACGCTGCCCCTACGGAGCGAAGATAGGGCGGAAAAGAGACTGATCGTGCTTGTGTACATCCCAAGAGTGCCCCATCTGTGAAAATGAAAGAAAGAGTGAGAAAGATAGATAAAGATGGTGCGGATAAAAGGTGTTTATTGGATTATGAGTGGTACATGGGGTCCACAATGCCAGTATTGTTTATGATGTGATAAGTATGCATGTGTGTGTGCGCGCGCACGTGTTGTGCTGCTTTGATGTTGATCATGTTCTGTTTAGTCTGTCAGACCGCCATGCTGTGATGAAGTAGAACCCTGTTCACACACACACACACACACGTATATTCATACATCATAATGCATGTTTACAAAAATCCAGCGCCAACAGTCCTCATTGTTCTTCATGACAGCTTAAACCATTTAAATATGACTATTGTTATTGTTAACTAAAATTAAATCTATTTACTAAAACTATTTGGTAATTGAAATGATACTTTAGAAACTTTGAAAAAAACTAGAAAATGCTGCCTGGGCAACTAACTGAAATAAGCTGAAATTGCAGTACTAAAATTACTGAAACTAAAATTGACATATGAATGAATGAATGAATGAATGAATGAATGAATCCCATGATAATAATAACTCAAATTAAAATGAAAACATAAATTTATAAAAACAAAACCTGTTTCAAAATATGAATTAATACTCTAATACTATACACTAAAATAAAAGCACAGCGTCAACTGTAATTGAGAAAAGAAAAAGAAAAATATCTTTAAAATTCTAGTTTAAAACACATGCCATGTTCTTAGAAATGCACTTTTTGAATTTATGTTGGTTTCATTTTGTAAAACTTTTGTAAACCTCATGGTGTTCTAATCATTATTTTCAAGAACATTTTTTTATATAGATTTATTTGTTTGTTTATTATTATTATTATTATTATTAGAAATATCATTAATTACTATTAACTATTGTCTGTGGTCAAATACTTAATAATAATAATAATAATAAT
>NW_015662942.1:701490-717761 GCF_001515625.1 Sinocyclocheilus rhinocerous
CAAATTTGGCCAGGATGCCGAGGTCACACCTCTACTCTTTTCGAAAGACATCCTGGGATTTTTAATGACCACAGAGAGTCAGGACCTCGGTTTAACGTCTCATCCGAAAGACTTACAGTGCTGTGAAAAGGTTTTTGCCCCCTTCCTGTTTTTTATTTTTTTGCATATTTGTCAAACTTAAAAGATTCAGAACAAACACATTTTTAATATTACACAAAGATAACCCGAGTAAATACAAAATGCAGTTTTGAAATATTGAATCTTTTAAGTGTGACAAATATGCAACAAAAAAAAATCTGAAATTAGTAAATTACTTTTATAAATTACTGGTCAAGTACTTACATAGACATGGAAATTAAATACACACACACACACACACACACACACATATATATATATATATATATACAGTATATATACACATATATATATATATATGTATATATAGCTTCTTCCAAAGTCAACCGAAAGACAACATCAATATTGGACAATACTGATGTAATCACTGATTGGACAATATTGGATATTGGATATTATTGGACAATATTGGAAATTGGACATTACTGATGTAAACACTGATATTACATTAGACGCATTAAAAGGTCAAAGTTGTCCAACTTGCACACATTTACAAAGAATAAAGACTACAAATATTGCAGATATATACAAAAATGTGTCTTATGACCAGCCCCTCGCTGTTTAAGATAATACTAAGATTATAGGTAACACTTTATTTTAGGGTCTCTTAGTTGCTTATTAGCATGCATATTACTAGAATATTAGCCATTTATTAGTACTAATTAAGCACATATTAATGCCTTATTCTACATGACCTTATTCTACATCCCTAATCCTACACAATACCTAAACTTAAGAACTACCTTACTAACTATTAATAAGCAGCAAATTAGGAATTTACTGAGGGAAAAGTCGTAGCTAATAGTGAATAAGTGTTCCCTATTCTAAAGTGTTACCAGATTATACTTACATTTTTCTCTGACATGCAGCACTCTATCTTTCCCTGACTGACTCTCTCTCTCTCTCCCATATTAACATGTTGTGGATGATGGCAGGTCGGACATAAACACACTCTGTGCTCCTACTGTCTGTTACTGTGTCCTTTGGCGGGCCACAATTAATTGGCTTCTTTTAAAACTTGACTTAATGAAAAAAAAAGAAAGAAAGAAAAAGAAAACACATCTAAGAGGAAATAACTGGGAAGGATGAGATGCAAACAAGATCCTAGACATAGAGAAGAAGAAAAAAAGAGAAAGAAACGAAGAAGAAATAAACCCAAGCAATCTATCTCTTGTCCCAATCTGCTTTGGCAGGGAGTGAGGAGCTCTATTGCCAGAACAGGCAAACTCCAAACACAAAAAGGCCTTATCACTTCTTACCGCACAGATTAAACACGACCCTGTCGCATCATGTTCAGATACTGCACTGCCGCCGCTGGCTATGAGGATTGAGTGAGTGAGTGTGTGTGTGTCTGTCAGTACGTCTCTGTTTGTGGAGAAGTTAAATTCAAGAGCTGTCCCAAAATGCCTAAATGAACTAAGAAATGTTTAATACATAACAAGACTGCATGGATTTGGAGGAAATGTCAAAAAGTTTGGGGTCGGTGAGATTGTTTTCAGAAGAAGAGTCTTATCCTCACCGAATTTGATAAAAAAATACAGTAAAATAGTAAAACTGAAATATTATAGTCATTTAAAGTATTATATTTGATTTAATTAAAAAAAAATATTCTTGGGATGGCAAAGCTGAATTTTCAGCATCATTACACCAGTCTTCAGTGTCACATGATCCTTCAGAAAGCATTACACTAATGCGCTAATTTTGTACTCAAGAAACATTTCTTATTAGGATAGTTGTGCTAATATTTTTGTATTGGATTTGGATGGAAACAGTTATTGTTTCTAAGCACATTCCAAATATTTTGTGCAAAAACATTTAGTTAAAAAAAAAATTTGACCTAGTGATCACTTTATATTAAATTGAAAAATGTAAATGTAACAATACGAAAAAAAAAAAGAGTGAAACATTTCATTTACTGTGCAATTGGGGCAAATTATGCAAGTGATTCATAAGTTTTAGGCTAAAGACCCTATCTATCAATGGTTTCTGGTTTAAGAGATGCTCTGTGGCATGACACTATATGTTATAAATAAAAATATATATAACTGCACTCTCACGTAAGCACTGTTTATTAGTTACTAATGTTTCGGCAAAAAAAGTAGCCTTTGTCAAAGTATGAGGTACCAGTGTACCAAATGACACTATGTAACCACTGAAACAAATAAGCACTGCTTGACTTGTTTGCAGGAGGAATTAAATTACCTATGGTGCTGTTTTGCCACAACAATCTTTTATATAGATTATTCAATTATCGCTATAATATCTCATAATATCATAATATTTGATTTATTGCAGACATTCACAAGCAGCTAAAATTAATTTATTTTATCAGCAAAGGTGTTCAAGCAAGAACGATAGGTGAGTAAAATTCGGCTGGTCATGTGATCTCAACATGTCTGCCTCCTTGTGGTTACCCCTTTTATGTAAAATGAAACAGCTTTTATTAGGCTACTGATATAAATGGAGTGTACATAATTTTTATATAATTAAAGACAATAAACATACGATTGCGACAATATATGGTTTATCTGTGTTCTTCAAGCAATCTTTGGTATTTTTATAAGGATAGAGTATATGTATAATGCAATGCTAATCGACAGCCTTTATCACTGTATAAATAGTATGATTTCTGCCTCATTCTGTGATATGAAACCACGTCTGATCACAAAGTTATTTCAAACACTCGACTGATGTTATGAAGTTAATTTGGAGAAAAAGCATGTCAATAAATGATATCTTTGTTGGACAACAGGTTTGTAAAAAGGCTCATACACATGCAAAACTGTATCGCACACATGCTACTGTAGTACATTTATTCAAGGCTCACATCGATTTTTTGTTGCACTGTACAGCCCTGACCAAACCAGTTCCAGACTGTAGAAGGAGCTCCTCGTTTAACGATTTACGCCTCCTCAGTTTTACGTCCGCCTTCCGCCATGTCACTCCGGTTGCACACAAAAATATCTCAACAACTAGGCTTTATCGTTATAAATCGCGGGAAGACTAATTCTTATCGTAGGGAGAATTTTTACCGGTATATCGCAAATGATAAGATATCACCCATCCCTAGTGTTAGCTTCAACTAAGCAATTCTTAAAAGGGCACACACATAAAATGTTTTACGAGTTGATTGTACTTTTGAAAAATGTGTTTAAAACCACGTTAAGTTTCCTCAGTTAAAATTTCTCTATCTGCGTTTAATTCAGCTACAATGATAACTGGATACCTTTGTCCATATTAGGGGTTTCCTGGAGCGTCATCAGTGCAGTGATGCATATATGGAGTTTCTGCGCAAGGGCGCCCTCCGGCTTCCAGTATGAAATAGTTATTATATTACATATGTTCTCAGTAATGCTCACAACACCAGGGTAAAAATAGAAAAGATAATACTTTTCTCTAAAGAAACAGGATTTTTTTGTCTCTTAGTGGATGCATAATATTCCCTGATTTATCGTCATTGATATTGTTATCGCAATAAATACCAGAAATTATCGCGACATATTTTTAAGCCCATATCGCCCATCCCTAGCTAACACCGTACAGGAGTGAAGGAAACAGGTTAGACTTAAAGGGATAGTTCACCCAAAAATGAAAATTCTCTCATTAATTACTCACCCTCATGTCGTTCTTAAACCTGTAAGACCTCCGTTCATCTTCGGAACAAAAATTAAGATATTTTTGATGCACTCCGAGAGCTCTCTGACCCTCCATAGACAGCAATGTAATTAACACGATCAACGTCTAGAAACGTATCTGTTATGGAGTAACCAGAACATGAGACGTGCGGATCCATGTGCAAAGCTTTTATTAAGACGTGGTCATAAACAGGCATAGGTCAGACATAGGCAAACTGGTATGTAGAAGACAAGGCAAGGGTAGTCCGGTAAACAAGCGAGTGTCAATCGACGATGAACGTAATCCAACAGGGCAAGACTAGAGAGATAATCCAGGTACAAAGCAAAGGTCCAGGCAGGGGCAAACAGTATCCGAACAGGGCAAGACGAGAGAGGTAATCCAAAGTACACAGGCAATGATCAGAAGACGGGGAAATCAGACAAGGCAAGACTAAGAAACTTAAAGCAGGCTCCGTAACGTAGCTATCACAACTAGCGATACGTGACATAGCCAGACATAGCAGAGCAGACAGAGCAGAAGCCCACCATGGAGGGCCAGATTGATCAGGAGACCCTGGCAGAGACTGAGACCTAGGAAAAGCAGAGATACGAGAGACAGGCAGTGCATTCACGGTAACAAGGATCAAGGCAGGGAACACAAGAAGTTCATTAAAGGTTTTCATGGCAGTGACAGACAGAGATGAGAATTCCTGAACGGCCCTTGTAGCTGCAGCAGAACAGTCAGTAAGTTCACAGACAGCATCTTCAGGTGTGACAGATAAGGCAGAGAGTTCAGAAACAGCTTCTTTGGCTGGATTGAGACAGGGCAATAGTTCGCAAATGGCCTCTTTGGCCAGTTCAGGATGAGACAATAGTTCGTAAACGGCCTCCATAGCCGTGACAGGAGAAGATCAGCCGTGACTTGACTTGACTCATGAAGATCAGTTGTGACTCGACTTGACAATCAACTGTGACTTGACTTGACTCATGATGATCAGTTGTGACTTGACTTGACTCATGACGATCATGATCAAGTCCATGGACAGGATTCGTGACAGTAGCAAGGAGATCGGTAAAATAATCCATGTGACATCAGGGGTTCAACCGTAATTTTACGAAGCTACGAGATTACTTTTTGTATGGAAAGAAAACAAAAATAACTTTATTCAACAATTTGTCTCGTCCGCGTCGCCCTAGCGCCATTTTGGAGAGTATCCACTGAACGCAAACAGTGTATGCTTTTCTGTGTCAGCTGCGCCATGCGGATACATTTTCTATGTTTATTTACGCTTTGATTTGAACGAAAACAACATATCCGTGTGGTGTGGCTGACACAGAACAGCATACGCTGTTTGCGTTCAGTGGACGAATTGTTGAATAATAATTGTTGAATAAAGTCGTTATTTTTGTTTTCTTTGCGTACAAAAATTATTCTCGCCGCTTCGTAAAATTACGGTTGAACCCCTGATGTCACATGGATTATTTTACCGATCTCCTTGCTACGTTTCTGGATTCGTGTTAATTACATTGCTGTCTATGGGAGGGTCAGAGAGCTCTCAGAATTCATCAAAAATATCTTAATTTGTGTTCCGAAGATGAACGGAGGTCTTACGGGTTTAGAATGACATGAGGGTGAGTAATTAATGACAGAATTTTCATTTTTGGGTGAACTATCCCTTTAAGGCATTGAACACTGAGTTGAAATTTATATGAAAAATAAATACGACCTCACGTTGTGTCAATCACCTTTACACACTGCCTCCGAAACTTTCGTCCGTCATAAAAAAAATTCGGATCGGGTTCGATTTTCTGCGTTTTTCGCATCCGTAGCAAGCATTTTGAGAGGTGTTTTGACAATTCAGAGCCACCGTAAAAGTGAACGCCAAAATCCAGAATGGCGATTGTCAAGTTCATCCATTTCGTCTCGCAACACAAAGCACTGTAACGATCCTTGCACACTGAGTTCACAGAAATTGGTGGTCTTCTTTTTAATATGTGGCTCTAGTATCGGTAGCAAAGCATCAAACTGAGCAACTGGCATCCTGAAGTAAACTTTGAATCGCCTGGGATAATCCCGCTGCTCCTTAATAACTAGGGGGAGCTCTCCTTCCTCTCTATATCTCAGGATTGGGTGGACCCAATATTTCCTTTCTTTTTCTCTTTTTAAAGAAGCGAGTAGACAACAAAATCATCCTCACTGCTCGAAGACTCCATTTAGTTCTGTTTTGTGAATGTTTTCTTAATGGATTGATTAATGCGCATTGGACTCAGTGTGCAAGGTTTCTGAGCGTGATTAATTTTTAGGATGACGAATATGAAAAAACGCATACGAAAATTTCGGACTGAGTGTGCAAGGATCTTCACAGATGGAACCCAAAAGATGTTAGAGAAGCATCAGGAGCCTGCATCAGGGTAGCAGTTGGGTATGAGAGGAGAGTAGTAGGTAGAGAGGGGGCGAGAAGAGAGAAGAGAGTGGAGAATGGGGTGAATTTAAGAGAGGAGTTTTAAACGCAGAGTGGACGAAAAACCTGTTTAAGAAAACCCCACTGGAACCACAATCTGCCTCCCCACCCGACCATGTGTGTGTGTGATTTACCAACAAAGAGAAGCGTACCAGCACGGCCGGGCCCAGATATACACCCACTCACACACATATACACAACTTCATAGGACTTTCCCAACACTCACGGATGTGTAATTGTATAACTCATAAAAACAGGGATCGCCGATGGCCACACATGCTCATACACTCCTACGACACAAATATTGTTAAGAATATAATCACAAACCAACAACTTCATAGCAGAAACACACTCACACACATAAGTGTTCATGGGGCTGTATGGCAACATGACAACAAACCATATTTGTTTCTTCACAGTAATGAAGAAACATGGATTAATGTGAAATGTCATGCTTAGTTTAAACAATGACAAAATTAATATTAAGGGGTGTTTTTAGGTGATGTAGAGTTTAGTTGTTGCATCAGCGCAACTTGCCACATTAATATGGACACCATTTTGTGTACAAAATCCACATCAGCCACTGACAAAGCAGCGATATACCCCAAAGCAAACATATTCACGTGGATTCATACTGTATATATTCATAATTCAAGCTGTGTATTATTTGCGATAATCTCTGACTGTCCTTGGGGATTACAGGTGAGTGAACCACTAATACACAATAATCCTGCCCCTCAAAACACACAGTCTCTGTATGACATCACTGTCTGCTTTATGACCTCACAGGGTCATTCCCCTTCAAAGATCTTAGATGCTAAATGCCTTTTATGTCTATTTTTCCAGTTTTTGCATTTTTTTATGATGTAGTATCGTCAAACCCACTCTTCATATTTTTCGTCCTACATCTTTCTCAGCTTCCTCCCCCTCTGCTCTCTGGTCTCCGATCGGGACATATCTTCCCTAGTCTCGTCCAGCCTCAATAACATACAACAAAACACAAGGGTCTGCTGATAAAAACACAAAAACAGAGAGATAGCAAAGATTTATGAGTTCATCCGCCCCCCTTCGCCCTGGGCTTAATCATTTCTTTTGTTCCCCTGAATACATGTTTTCAAGAATCTTGTAGCTTCACACAAACATACGACTTTCAGAGCTTTTCATAACATTATATATATATATATATATATATATATATACATATATTATAATACCTTTATTACATATGTAAAAATAATTGATTACACATGGAATGTGTCATAAACATGGATAATCTGTTTTGTTCTGATGTTTTGAAAATAAATACTTTATTTGGATATGTATACTATTTTGTGTGAAGTATGATTTTTAGTTAGTTTAAATGCCTTAATTAATATAAATAATATATTCCTATATTACCCTAAAAGTTAATAGTGTTTCCACACAAATTTTTCCAAATGGTTGTATGTTTGTCTACAAATGATCTTAGAAAAAGATCCCCTATTAAACTGATTTGGGGGAACCATTAAGATCATTTTAAAAATATGCAAAGCTGTTGTATGGCGATGAACCAGATAACTATGAGAAAGATTAAAGGTGTGCTCAACAATTTTTCCTTCTAATAAGATTTACCCCTGAAGAAATTAGTATCACTTCTGAAAAATATTTCTAAAAACATATACTCAGGTCAAATGAGGACTCACCTCATATCAAAACCAAAAGGCATGGCAACGGCATCAGTCCCCAAATTTATTTATTTTTTTTTCATTTTGCATGATGTTGCATTGATGCTGCTAGATGTCAGTTAAAATCTAAGATAAGGTGACTGCTTTATCAACTTGTATTGATTATATAATATATTTATATACTATTAGTGCATAGCTTTGTTGAATTTCATGAGCTCATCAGGATTACTTCAAAAGTGTGTCATATATAATGCAGATTTCTTGCAAACCCCAAACCAATCCTGAATTATATTCTTTATGCCTAATATAATTTTGTATGGCAGCACTGGAAATAGGGAATACAGCTAGGTGATTCTTCTGCTAGACTGCTTCTTTGTTTACTTTGATTGGCCAGCTAGCTAGATAACATTAGCCAACGTAATCAAATTACCACAGAGCACAACAAAAACAGAGTCAAAAACAAAAACAAGATTTACTGTATTGGCCCGAATATAAGACGACCCTGATTATAAGACGACCCCCCTTTTTCCAGATGTACCTTTTGGAAAAAGGCTTTTTAAAAACCAAATCTTGTTTTTTCTCAGTAAAACACATTTTGTCTTCAATTATTTTCATATTGCATATTTTTACTATTTTAATTTTTGTTTTGAAAGTATGGTAAAAACTGTTAAAATGTACCAACAATCACATTTAAAAAATATACACTTTTTGATATACCATTAAAAAAAAAAAAACAGGATTTTTTAATTAGGACATTTAGGCTATCCATCTAATAGTAGTCTACCAAAATCATAGAACGATAACAGAAGTCAAGAAATTTCTGCAAAACTGCATTAATGTAAATAGTTATTGAGAGCAATCAATTAATCAATGGGGAACAATAAAAAAGGTTGAATTTTGCCTTTAATTTAAATATATTTCTACATGTTCACTGTAGAAGCCACACAAAAGTTTCCCAATCCGCTCTATACTGCAAAATCCTGCATATAAATTACAGAAACATCTGCAGAGTGGACTGCAAAAATATGCCTCCTAAACACACACGCAAACTTGTAAATTGTTCATGGCCAAATACCCACGATGCAGTGGAGTATCAAAGTCGCCACACACGCTCAGCACTGACCGGAACCGCGCATATTCACTCTCTGAGGCGGCAGCCCCATACCGGTTATCAGGGGCCCAGCACTGCTCACATTGCCACAACAGCACGAGGGGAAGTTAGGCACTGCAGAGGATTGTGGGGGATCAACATTTGTCTGCCGTCTCTCGCTGTCACTCATCATTACAGCTACCACCATCAATGTAATGTGTGTGTGCGTGTGTGTCCAATGTGTAAGCGAGCCAAAGAAGGAATCGCTCGCTGAATGTGTGGTCTTGGTGCAATTGGCTTTACTGTATCCCTTACACACACAGATACAGGCAAACATACACTTTTTGCCCCATCTCTACAGGCTATTTACGGAAGCTTCGGCGCTAAGTAGCATTTTGCGCTGGATGCTAACGTCGTAGACGGTGAGTGGGTGGGACTAAAGCCCGGAGGCATTACAGTCTTTTATGTCTATAAGAAATCAGACGTAGGCTGAAGAAATGGGGGGGTTACAAACACGCAAAATGGCCTCCAACCACTGTCGCAAAACAAAACTGTCTTTTCTGGACCACCAACGAGACCAACACCCTGCGTGATTTTCTTTGCACTTCCCTTTAATTGGTGTTAACCAGATTAGCGGCGTCAAAGGCTACAAATGTTGACGTCGAAACAACTCAGGCCCTGTGGCAAAATCTCTATTGCAAAGCAAGAATGGATGTTTCAAAAATGCTAAACACAAATAAACAAATGGCTGAATAAAAGCTAAAACATGCGCTAATGCTTTCATATTCAAGCAAATACAAAAACCAAGGCGTTGTGAGAACAATTCCATTTGCTAGAGCTTTATTATGACCAACAACAAAGGGCCTGGAATTGATATGTTCTAAATAATGTGTCTATAACATCTTTCAACAGAAAAAAAATAAATAAAAAACGTCCCAGCATTCTCTTCAAAAGTATCTTTTGCAAGCAAGCACTGTGAAGTTTATGTTGACAGATGATCTCTGTGGAAATTGAGACAATAATTACACAGATTTATATGATTTTCCAACCTTGTGGGTTTCGAAAAAGTTAAATGAACAAACGGAAGTGATAATCGGACTGTGTGGGATAAGAAAGTGAGACAGGGTGGGTGTGATTACGTATCTCTCTGGGTAAAGTGGCCTCCAAAATCAGATGCTGCGGTCGGCTACAGGCCTAAAGTCCAAATATACACACTCACAAAGACAATAACACAGTCACTACTTTTTCCATGGATTGTATAGGCCCAAATAATTCACTAATAATTCATTTTTGCACATTCAAAAAAATTTTATGTCCATAATGTGACGCATTTCAGAATTAAACTGAATATTAAATGAGAAAAATGTTCTGTGCTTTTTCCTTGCAGGTGTTTTCATTGGTCAGTTCACGTCACAGAAGCATGTTTTTGAATATCTCCTGTAGAAGGTTTAAAATATTAATATTAGCATTTCAAAAAAATGGAAAATGTGATATAGTATCTTAGTTTAATATCACTCTTAGGCATTTGTGAATATGGACATTCAGTCTGAAATTTGTATAACATTTTCATTGATAAGTTCACACATTAAGGTTGGAATACACTACAAAATTTTTCCCCTGATTTTCCACCGGTTTACTGTCTGGAGGAGTTGACGCTAGTTGGCGAAAGTCAGAGCCAGTCTACAGATTTGAGTAGTATATGATGGTCACAGACTTGAGGATAGTTGGAGAGTATCAAATATGTTTGATATTTTCAGCCAGTTTTAGAACACATACTGTTTTCTTTTGTCATGCGCATTCTAGCAACAAGGCACACGTTTCTGCGTAAGTTTGTTGTGATCGGAACGGCTTTAAAGTCTGGTAGCGTATGTTCCTCAGTCGTTTGGTGTATGATGGACAGTTTTCCCTCTTTTCACATGCTCTATTACAAAGTCAGTAAGTGTATGATGCCTGTTCAGATTTTCAAGTTCATTTGAAACTGTGATTTACAGTAGACTTGAAAAAGTCATGTAAATGAATAAAACTATAAAACACCATGGGCATTTTTATAACGAACATACAATTTCCTTGTTATGCCAAACTCTAATATATTTTGTCAGTAATATATAATGAAATGTTTTATTGGGAATTGATTGGATGTTGAAAAGATGGATATATGGAAGCATCCCATACCATAACAACCTGAATGTGAGCTTACATCACCATGAGAACATCTTGATGTATTCAAATTATGCATTATTTTATTGGTATTACATTTACTCCATTAACTTCAACCAGCATTAAATCACTGTTAACTGCTATCTACAACAATACCCTAAAAATTGTGGTAACACTTTAGTATAGGGACCAATTCTCACTATTAACTAGTTGCTTATTAGCATGCCAATTATTAACATATTGGCCGTTTATTAGTGCTTATAAAGCACATATTCTGCATGAGCATATTCTACATCCCTAAGCATACCCAATACCTAAACTTAACAACTACCTTACTAACTACTAATAAACAGCAAATTAGGAGTTTATTTAGGGCAAAAGTCGTAGTTAATAGCATTGTTAATACCGCAAATTGGACCTTAAAGGTCCCATGACATGCTGCTTTTTGGATGCTTTTATATAGGCCTAAGTGGTCCCTAGTACTGTATCTGAAGTCTCTTTCCCGAAATTCAGCCTTGGTGCAGAATTTCAGCCACTACGAGCCAGTCCCACAATGAGCTTTCCTTAGGACGTGCCATTTCTGTGTCTGTAGCTTTAAATGCTAATGAGGAGGAGAGAGGCGGGGCAACTGCCATGCTTCGCTCATTTGCAAGCCATGATGTCTCTCGAGGAAAAAAAAAATATTGCACTCGCCTGGCACTGTAGTAGCTCATTTTCTCATGGGCGGGCCAAATTCTCTGGGCGGGCAAAGCAGAGAAAGGGGAGGTAACCTTTCCCCGTATGACGACATAAAGGGAAGATTCCAGATTGGGCCATCTGAGCTTTCATTTTCTCAAAGGCAAAGCAGGATACCCAGGGCTCAGTTTACACCTATCGCCATTTCTAGCCACTGGGGGACCATAGGCAGGCTAGGGGAACTCATATTAATGTTAAAAAACCTCATAAAGTGAAATTTTCATGCCATGGGACCTTTAAAGTATGACCAAAGTATTTGACTATTGGATAATGTTATCCAATAGTCTTCATGGCCTAAATGAATAATGAAAGATTATTGAGACAAACTAATTTTCCAGAAATGTGTGATAAGAAAATAGAGTACATTTTGATTTCTTGTTAACCTCCAGTAGTTTTAAAACGATTCACCTCCATTTTATACCAATCCTGATGGGAAGACTATTGGTTCTAGAAGCTGCAGGATTCTGGAGAAAAGAATGTTTGATATGATTTGTTTAAGAATGAAACCGGTTTATACGGTATCACAAGGAAAACCTCCATTCCATACAGCTGTAGGTCAAAGTCAATCTGAAAGGGGAGGGTCTCTATGGACCAGACCAGGTCTGCCAAAATAAACCCTCACAAAATGCAGGAAACAAGCCCCCTATTCCACAGGAAATCAAGTCGCCTGTCAAGCAGTCGCCCCTGACATCCCCATGCCCCGTCTCCCAGGTTACTGCGTATTGTTTACTTGCTCTGAAAGGGTCAAAGGTCATCCAGACCAAATCTATTTCCTCTTTCGTTTCATTCTCTTTCCCCCCCCTGAGCCAGAGAGGAACAAAAAGTATTCTTTACTATTTTAAAACACAATCTAGCATTGCAAATTATATTATCAGCATAACAATTTGAGCAAGAAGTTGAATTTAAAAAATAACAAATAAAACATAATGAATCCAAACGATTTGAGATGTTCAAAAAGAGCTTTTAAAAAAGTACGAAAATCTGATTTGAATTGTTTACGTCACAAACGGAGCATTTATTTACTCAATATTTAAGTTCATGTAAAATTAAATTATTAAATGAAATATTTAATAAATGAAATACTGAATTAAAAATATATATATATATATATATAGAGAGAGAGAGAGAACGATCAGACGGGCGAGATAAGAACTGCGGGTAGGAGGTGGAGGAGGAGGAGGAAGAGCGAGGAAGATGAAGGAGAAGCGGAGGGGGCGGCTTCAGGGGTGTGTATTCAACTCCAGGCTTCCTCCTCTTATGCTAATGCAGCCAATTTCCCCTTTTATTTCATTTCTCGAGCTGAAATCTGCGATCTTTGATAAGGTTGCCACGGAGACCGCCTCTCGGGCGGGCGGATGCGGGCAGGCATGTGATGGAGATGTGCATGTGTGTGAGTGTGTGTGTGCAGGAGCAGTAGGGATGAATAATTTAAAACGGCTGCAGCCCAGAGAGATAAGAAGCCCAGACACACACACACTCGCTCGCTCACTCACAAGCTCACACACATACACACACTCGCACAAAGCTCTCTCGGAGCTCGGCGGACAAAGACAGGTGACCCCACAAGGTCGGTTGGGGGTGTGCGAGGTGGGTTGATGATAGAGGGATGAAAGATGGAGGAAGAGAAGACACAGGGAGGACAACTCTGTCTGGAGAGGGACGGAAGGGGTTCAAGTATTGATTTGAGACTTTGGAGTCACAGGGCCCTTTGAGTCTGTTTCCATTTCGACGATTCCTTTCCAACAATCTGCCGCTGATACATTCTCATTTACTGTGCACTTGTGGAATGAGTTCCAATATAACTTAAGGCACCTTAACACACATTCCTCACAATTGAGAAAGATGGAGGGAGAGAAGACACAGGGAGGACAACTCTGTCTGGAGAGGGACGGAAGGGGTTCAAGTATTGATTTGAGACTTTGGAGTCACAGGGCCCTTTGAGTCTGTTTCCATTTCGACGATTCCTTTCCAACAATCTGCCGCTGATACATTCTCATTTACTGTGCACTTGTGGAATGAGTTCCAATATAACTTAAGGCACCTTAACACACATTCCTCACAATTGAGGTCTCTTTAACATCTCAATTGGTGCTGCTAGAAATTGGATGGAGAGCAAATGGAGACCTTTAATGTTCAGAAGTTGGTCTGTTGTGTTTTATTTCAGTATCAACTGTCTCATTTTTTCTCCAAAAATGTCTAGACATGTATGAGACTGTTGATGTAAAGTAAGAGTATTGAGCGATGGAGGAAACTATGATAAAGCTATGCATTACTCTGAAAATTTGGTATTTTTTGGAATTAATGGGAAATATTTGATATCAAATTAAAGTCTCTGACTTTAAACAAGTGGCTTGGTATCTAAGAGTATGGGTAGAGTTTTAGTGATTACAGGGTTATAAAATGAATATGGATGGAATAGCCCTGATAATTTGGTTTAGTTTTATTTGATGAGCAGTATTTGAGTTCAAACTGAGTTTTTTTACTTTCAGTTGGCATCTTGATATCTAAGAGTGTATATACAGTATTTAAGAATACAGAAGCTATAAAAATAATGTGAATGGGATTCTGTAGCTCTGATAATTTTGGTTTAATTTAATTTGATGACAAATGTTTACGTTCAAATTGAGACTTGTAATTGGTATTTTTGTAGTCTTAAATACTGTCTATACTCTTAGATACCAAGTTATAAAACTAATGTGGAGGGTAGAGCTCTGATAAATCTCATAATTGTTTTGAGTTCAAACGGAGATCTTCAGTTTTTTATCTACATCTTGGAAAATCAGAGCACAGTTCAAGACATTGATCATATCTCTGAAACTCTAGAGAAGACTTTACTGATCTCTTTTTTTCTCAGGAGAAAATCTAAAAAAAAAACGGCCTCAATTTGTTCTCCATTTAATCTCGTTGTTATATTGAAGAAACAGCTAACATATTAACAAATTGGCTGTTTATTACTTATAAAGCACATATTCTGCATGACCATATTCTACATCCCTAATCCTGCCCAATACCTAAATTTACTACCTTACTAACTATTAATAAGCAGCAAATTAGGAGTTCATCGAGGCAAAAGTTGTAATTAATGGTTTGTTCATTCCAAGAATTGGACCTTCAAATAAAGTGTGACTGGGATCTCTTATTTGTGATTTTTCTTTTTCTTTTCACTACTTGCTAATGTCTCCTGGTTCTCAGATGTTTCTCCTGAAGAAAAAAAAAAATCTCACATCTCATGTAGGGTATCACAAGAAATTTTACCAGTGTCTCAAACTGTGCTTATGTCTTGCTTGGCTTACGCGCCATAGGCTAAGTGTGACAGCTTAGATGTATACGAAGTAATCAAATGAACATTCCTCAGCGAATTCTCAATATACTCTTATTATATGAAGGGGACACAAATGAGAAAAAGCTGACATTCTGAGAACTCCATTTAGTTTCCTTAACAATGAAAGCACAACATCTAAAAAAAATAACATTTTCATCTGGGTATTCCCAGACTCAACTTCTAGGTTGACCCCGCCACACACCCTCTGCGTAATCCGGTGAATTAGGGTTCAGTGCTGCAGTCGCACGCTTAGAATATTTGTGAACACTCCCACACAAACTTACCCAAGCGTTGTGTGCGTCACTGTGTGTGTGAGAGACACATGCAGGTTCATTCTGTTCTGACTCCTGTCTGTCTGCTTCGGCACATTGCTGTCTTTTCTAGCATCACACACACAAACACAGGTCATGTGCAGGTGAGCAGTTCAAATAGAGGTGTATGAGGCCACCGCCTCTACCTGCAAAGCCAGCCAATCATAAACACACCACACAGGGTGAATGCTGGGAGCCCGTACGTGTGATCCTTATTCAAGCATGACTGGATCATCCGTTCTGGCGCCAGTCAGACCATAATAATACCTGCAAAACCAGCACACTTGTTGCGTGTGTATGTTTTTTTTTTACCTCAAACACAGTGTACTAAATATTATATATTACATTTTATAGTATTAATATGTGTGTGTATGTTTATATATACTCTCTCTCTCTCTCTCTCTCTCTCTCTATATATATATATATATATGTGTGTGTGTGTGTGTGTGTGTGTGTGTACATATATATACATATAAAATTCAATGCAGTTTTCATGCAGTGGACTACCAGTAAAATTGATAACAATTTGGGACCAAAAATTATTCAGACACTTTGACCTGACCATGTTTTTCTATGCATTATTTTGCACCTATCTCTCTCTCTCTGTATAGATAGATAGATAGATAGATAGATAGAGGTGCAACATAATGCACATTTGGTCAAACAAAACTTTTTTGGCATGTGACTTAATACATATAAAGTAAAGAGTTTAATTAAAAAAAAAAGCTTATATATATATATATATATATATTAACATTATAAACAGATAATAAAGAGC
>NW_015662942.1:718400-720268 GCF_001515625.1 Sinocyclocheilus rhinocerous
AATTGATTATAGTGTCTTGCACCCACTAGTGAAGAAAATATCAAAAATTTTATCTGGTGTCTGAATAATTTTTGGTTTGACTATACATGTATATAATCATTTATTTTGTTTATTTTGCTTCTGACTCTTTACATATACACCAAGATCATGATATTGTGCAAAATGATACAAAAAATATCTAAATTATACTATAAAAAATAAAAATAATCAAAAAGCTCTTATGTATTGTACACATATAGGACAGGAAGTCAAAAAGGGACATCCTTTGATGTGGCACGTCTGATCCAAAATGTTTTGTACGTGTCCAGTAGCTTCCATCAACACTAGAAATCTTAAAAGAAGATTTCGACAGAAAAACAGATCGCCATCAGTGTGTGTTTAGTCTTCTCATATCGTGCCTGACATTCCAACCTGGATCCAAAGACACACACACACACACACACACACACACACACACACAAAAGCCTATACACACGTACATAAAGTTATTCAACAGCACATTTGGTGCATTGAAGTTCATCCCTTTGAGCTTAGACTGCTGGTACAAGATCAATGCGCTGTATTCAGTACTTATACTCACCACATGGTGGCACTAGACACATTTGAAATGGACCCCAAGAAGGTAGTATTTCCATAAAGTGATAAAAGCCAAACACTGCACATACTGGAGCAAATAGATACTCCAGATAACAATAGTGATAGAAACATTCTATACTGGCCCTCTCGAAAATAATACAAGATGAAACTCAGCATTGATCTGACTTCTGACAAACAGCATAACACTCAAACCGCAAAAGGTGTAATGCTTTAAAAAATGGTGTTTTAAAAGCAAATTTGAGAGTTTGTTCAAAGTATACAAATAGTGTGAAATACATTTAACATTCATTTTAAATGGAAAGACATTAAGAGATATTTTCTTTAAATAAATCATAATGAAATATATACATTATGAAACTAAACCGAAAATATATTTTAAGGTCTGTTTGAGGCAAAGATGAAAGATGATGCTCCAAAAATCTCTTTGAATCAATTTGGATGTTGCATGAAAACAGTCTTATTGTTTTTTTTTTTATAATTCCACATAATCAGAGGTATTTAATCAAATGATTTCCCAAAAATCAAAATTAATTAATAAAACGGTGGAAATGTGATATTTTTTTCTTCTCTCAGCAAAAGTGATCAGTCTTGGATTTACATCAAACCATTTGAATGCATTCTCATGACAGGTACAAACACACAAACCCACGTTCAGGAGTAAGTGTGCAGCATAAGAATTGTATTGTCAGTTGAGACTCATTAACATCGATCCTGTTGACCGTTCTGATACTAGACATCATCAATAGAGGATAGTCATCAAATAATAAAATAAAATAAAACTGAATATAAGCTTTTTCTTTTCTTTTCAGTTTATGAGGTTTACCATATTTGAAACTCTGAATGTTTAATCAATTAAAATCCCTGTTTTGTGTGATTTTATTTTTTATAAATAAACATTAAATAATCAAAATGATTAAAAGTAAGCAAAATATAAATCTGTTAGTTTATTAATATAAAATAAAAATGACAAATAAAATGGGAAATAAAATAAAACATTTTTAAAGTTCTACCATAACATTTCGTTGCATAACATTTTTAACATTTAACTAAATAAATAAATAATAAATTAATAAACAAACCCTCTCTCTCTCTCTCTCTGTATAGATAGATAGATAGATAGATAGATAGAGGTGCAACATAATGCACATTTGGTCAAACAAAACTTTTTTGGCATGTGACTTAATACATATAAAGTAAAGAGTTTAATTAAAAAAAAAAGCTTATATATATATATATATATATATTAACATTATAAACAGATAATAAAGAGC
>NW_015662942.1:720306-727115 GCF_001515625.1 Sinocyclocheilus rhinocerous
AAGACACACACACACACACACACACACACACACACACACACACACAAAAGCCTATACACACGTACATAAAGTTATTCAACAGCACATTTGGTGCATTGAAGTTCATCCCTTTGAGCTTAGACTGCTGGTACAAGATCAATGCGCTGTATTCAGTACTTATACTCACCACATGGTGGCACTAGACACATTTGAAATGGACCCCAAGAAGGTAGTATTTCCATAAAGTGATAAAAGCCAAACACTGCACATACTGGAGCAAATAGATACTCCAGATAACAATAGTGTTACAAACATTCTATACTGGCCCCCTCGAAAATAATACAAGATGAAACTCAGAATTGATCTGACTTCTGACAAACAGCATAACACTCAAACCGCAAAAGGTGTAATGCTTTAAAAAATGGTGTTTTAAAAGCAAATTTGAGAGTTTGTTCAAAGTATACAAATAGTGTGAAATACATTTAACATTCATTTTAAATGGAAAGACATTAAGAGATATTTTCTTTAAATAAATCATAATGAAATATATACATTATGAAACTAAACCGAAAATATATTTTAAGGTCTGTTTGAGGCAAAGATGAAAGATGATGCTCCAAAAATCTCTTTGAATCAATTTGGATGTTGCATGAAAACAGTCTTATTGTTTTTTTTTTTATAATTCCACATAATCAGAGGTATTTAATCAAATGATTTCCCAAAAATCAAAATTAATTAATAAAACGGTGGAAATGTGATATTTTTTTCTTCTCTCAGCAAAAGTGATCAGTCTTGGATTTACATCAAACCATTTGAATGCATTCTCATATTTGTCTGTATAATTATTACATTTTGCAATCATTTTCTATTGGAGCATACAGTGTGAAAAGCAATTGTAGGCAAGCAATTAAATCAGATGTTAATTAAATCTGATCTTGTGTTTGTACATTAATTAAGCTGCAATTTTAATCTAGTAAACCCCGACAGTCTAATAAGAGATGTGGAAATGTGTGCAGGCGCAGAATTAGCTCATTTCATGCCTGTAAATGCTGCTTTTTATTTGTTCATCTCATCAGCGCGAGAACCCAGCGCGGCACAATTCCAGCCTATCCATCGCAATTATCAGCCAAGTTAACAGAAGGTCAGCCATTATCTACCTTCATTATTTCCCGGCCTAATTCTTGAACCTGGAGGACACACACAGGAAATAAAGCTGGAACAAGGAACACGCCAGCGAGAAAGTATACAAATTCTAGACACAGATTACGAACAAACCGGTTCAAAGCGTGCTCACGTTTATGAAGACGCGCGCAGCACCTACGGACACTCTCATTATGTTTATTTCAGCAATAAAGGTTATCAGATGAAATGCTGGTTTCCAAACGCTCCAGTTCCTGGTAGCAGAGACATACGAGATAAGTGTGCGAATTTTCCCCTGCGGTCAGCATCTCGCTCGCTCACTCATACAGGCCAGGTTTACTCGAAGTCTAAACAAAGCCCTCTCTTAAAAAGCATAGGAACAGCACATTAGGCTAATTACAAACTCATTTAAAGCTGGCAAAATATTGATCGTCATGCATTTGGTAGCACACCGGTGGGGGAGAATAAGAAATATGGCAGGTGTAGATGTAAATTGTTTGTTGGCAGCAGCGAATTTTAAATTACAGTTCAATCATGGGAGGGTGGGCAAAGGGAGGGGTCTGTTCTCTGATCCCCTCTCTGCACGCTTAGTTAATATTTCACTGGGTGAGAATACGCCAGCCAGGGTGCATTTCACCCCCTGAATGAGAAGCAATCTCGCTCAGCCGACTCGAACAATAATTAGAATGGAGATTAAATAAAAATAATTAGAAAAAGTTCATCTAGTTTTGATGTATTAATTATTCAGTTGCGCTTTATTCCAAGTCTAATTATCTGCTTCACTGAAAATGCCGAGATTTGCGTGACTCATAAAAATTACATTCGTGTAATTATGTCAGCAATTTGCGGGGAACTCAACTAAGCGACGCGTCAGCTTTCTTTCTTTGCCTTTCCCCCCGCCAGTTTTAAGTAACTTACTTCCAACTACTTATAACTTATAAGTTAATACACTTCCATTCAACGCTGCCATAAAAAATAATGGAAGGCGAGTCAGGATTATTTACTCGAGAAATGGCGAGGCGTTCCCACTCCGGCTGATTTCCGTCTATTCGCCGTCTCAGACACTTGTACCTCTCCGAGTACAATGAAAACAAGACGAGCTCCATCCATTCTTGGTCAGTAGATAATCATTTGCATATAAATGGGAAATATTTATTGTGACCGAATATTAAAAAAGGGGAAGGCGAGATGAAGTAGTGTTTTCATTTCTCAAACCTCAGGAGGCGGCCTGTGATATGTATGTATTAAAGACTTGTTGGAAGATGAAGAAAAGGAGGGAAAATAAGTGCGGGGATCTGTCGGAGGGTTTATCGCGCTGTGGGACGGGTGAATGAAACGAGCTTGCGCCAGTGAAAGAGGGGAGATAGAGCGATCGCTCTCCTCCGTCTATCTCTGCGGCCTGAGTCTGCTCTGGAATACACAAACATACTGACAGCGACACTTTACTGTAGTGTGTTTGTATTACAATGTAATTACATAGTAATAATACTGTGCAGCATGTAATTAATGTGTAACAAAAACTTGTGTTTTTTCTACATTATTGTAGCCTAAAAATATAACTTTTGTTTGTGTCAGGTTGATTGAATAATATTTTTTATGAGGAAAAAAAGACATGCTACCACATGAAACATTAGCAAAGTTACTTTACAAAACATTTTTACAACAAAAAACAGCAGTACACTGTTACCACATACATTATTATTAAATAAAAGAATGTAAATAATTAGAGTGTATTAACATGCAAATGAATAAACTATACATAAAATATCAACAAAAAACTCCCAGAGCTAAACTGTTGACATTTTTCATATTTAGTTTTTATATATAAATTTTTTTTTTACATTTTAGATTATTTTTGGATAATGCTTAAAAGTGAAATTAAAATAAAATTAGCCACATTAACATGTATTTTAGATACTTAATAAACAATGTGCTGTTATTTACATTATAAACTGAAGGCAAAAAGCAAAATGCAAACCTCAGGAATGAAATCAAACTTGAAGGTGTAGCAACAGTCATTAGGTTTCTAAACTTGGACTGTAGTAATAGGACTAAAAAGTGTGCATGGAAAAGATATCAACTACTCATCAGCATATTACACATGTACACCTTTTTCCTTCCCCGTCTTCCCCCCTTTTCCTCTCGTTGGCTAGTTCTCCTTACATGTGGAGCCAAATCTCTTGGCATAACCACATTCCCCTGTGGGAAACCCTGAAGAGATAAGTGCACCAGTGTTAGTCGAGTCTTGAGTTATAACTTCGCTATCACAGATATGGAGTAGCCTATACACAGATGGAGAGACTCCTGTGTTTACTTGTGTGTGTGTGTGTGTGTGTGTGTGTGTTTGTGGCCAGCCGGGTGCATGGAGCAGCGTGAAATTCCAGCATTGTATTTTATCAGATTTACGCTGCTGTGATAATAATGTTAGGAAGAGATGTAGTGGAGAAAAGGATGACAGAAAGGTGTTGACTGAAACAGCTCAGGCCGCTTAAACCGACTTTGAAGTGCTGCCTCATTCAGACAGACTCATACTGCCTCTTTCCTGCACTATCTAACATCAGTGCTGATGCAGCGCGCGAGCCAAAAGTTATCGTGTTCGAATCAATGCCTGCAACGATACTGCGTAATACAAACATTATAAATAAACCGCAAAAGAGGAAAGCCATCCTTTTCTTTTCCCTTGCCGGAACACGTTTACATGCATACACAAAATTGCACATTAATGATATTCAGAATGTGTGGCAAAAATCCAATTGGAAAATGCTTTATCAGTTTATTTTGAGTCAGAAAGAAACTGCATAAATTGAATTATATTAAGAATCATTTTTTTGCTCTTCCTTTTGTTTTAAATTTGTATTTGTTTTAAGTATTTTACACATAATATTTAATTAAAATAGTGCTATGCTCAACCATTTTTAAACATTTTCAACCAGGGGCCGTGGACTTTTTATATCAGTTGATTCTTTAGAGAGAGAGAAAAAAAAGTCAAATTAAAAACTCTCTGTCAAACAATACAGTGGTGTGACGAATTTAGGACATTGCAAAGGATGTAAAGGTTGTTAATTCAGAAAGTAGGTTGATGAGATAATAATGTTTGTTAATGTTTTTAATGGAACTCAGTGTAAAGTCCAAAGTTTTTTTTATATTACAGGATAGTTGGGTTTACTAAGAGTATGAGTGGAGTATGGGTTCTTTGGGTTGGAAAAAAAATATATATATAGTTCAGATTTTCAAAATGAAAAGAAAGAAAGAAAGATCTTTTCATCATGTTAACAAAAAATCCTTGATTTTTATCTGTTTAACTTTTTCACAATGTCTTTCATTTTTACTGGCTTTTATGAGTTGTTAGAATTTCAACTCAAAAGAAAGAAAAAGGGTGAATGGTGAAACATGGAAATATTTTGTTAATGGTATGAGGGTAAAAAGATGAAAAGATGTCAAACATGCAGAGTGAATGAGGGCAGATGGGACTTCTAAGGCAAGGCCCACACACGCGCGCAGCACACAGAAATGTGCTAATAAAATAAAGTCATGACTTATTGCTATTGGTTAATAATGCCAATCCGACACACATTCTAAGAAGTAATACTCATTTTACTTCTTGGCAAAAATGCCCTGAGTCAATCTGTACCTTGTTTTCCACCTATCTTTTTCTCTCTCTCTCTCTCTCTGAACGCTGTTGAGAAGTGTTAGGACAGCCATAGCACTCTAAAAGCTCCCTCTCCTCTCTTTTGCCCAGTGAATGACTGCATGTTAATGTCAAACACTTATAACACAGGTTTAATCCAAAGCACATGTTGTACTTCCCAAAAAACACAACCTCCGTCTCAGGTACCGAGCTTTACACACACACACACACACACACACACACACACACACACGGACGCATGCACCTCTCTGCCCCGCCAACAATAACACTGCCCTATCGGCACACATCAAACCGCAGCGCAGAAAATCATTACTGAAATTAAATAGCCTTTTCCTCGCAAGGAAAAGAGAAATCACGGAGCTCGCCCGATCGGCGCAGCCATCTCAGAACTCTCTTCCTGTTATTTGAACGTGCATTCTGTATTGTGTTGATATAACGCCCTCCGTCCCCGGAAAATGGAAACATGCGATGCAAGAACTCCTTCCACCTGGGGTTTTCATGACAGGACAAGGAGGAGAGCGAAAGACAGAGGGAATAAGTTTGTGTTTTCTTTAGATAATTATTTAAAGTCGGTTTTCTTTGGCCGCCGCTGGACTTGCAGTTAGGCAGGCAATTGAAAAAGGACCTATCAATTACTGACCCCTCTCCCCACTTACGATTCCTCCCCAGGGCCCTAAGGACAACAGGATAACCCTGCTAACGTGAGAAGTGTTCCCGGGGTGGACATTAATTTACTAATGCGTTTTTGCAGGTCCCGTGGGAGCGGCACTGAAGAGTGGCCCTCTTGGGACTCCGTAGCCATTCTCATAACAAGACCCAGGCGCCAATCGGAAAACGGGAGGTAGCAAGCACAGTCTTGATGGTATCACATTGACAAAACCACAAAGTCTCTGATAGAAACCTTGAACGACTACTATTAATTGGCTTGACTGTTTGTTTTTGTTTCTGTCTGAGGCAGACAGCGATATGACGGCAAGTCATCGATGGCTCTATTTCTGCGTTTACCCTGTAATCAGGATTGACGTGCGTGGTTGTTGTCGTTTTACCACATAAAACTTTTTGGGAAACATTTGTCAGGCTAAATACACAAGCGTCAGTCACTTTTCTGACCTACAATGACACGGGACAAGAAACGCTGAGGGAGCGTTGCCAAAAACGTCTCTCAAAGGATCTCAGAAATTGCCATTTTAGTGCATGATTGAGTGGCAAAGGGATAGAAAGTTGATTAGAGGTTATCTAAAGGTTATCAATGTGTTATTACCATGTTATAACAAGGTTATTAAGAGGTTATTACTGAGAGCTTAAAGGTGGATGAAGAAAATGATGTAATGTTTGAATGAGGTCACTTAGAGTTTATAATAAGGTCAATTTAAGGTCATTTCATAAGGTCACAGACACTGGTGGCCCACTAGTCCTCAAAATTTGAATGCGTAGCTGCACTAAAAATGATTTTAAGATAAATAAAACTCTGCATACGCAGCCACCAATGCACTCAAGATGCTGTGAACGTGTGACCCCGGCCCTAATTAATGCATTAGAGAGGTCAAAGGTTACTTAAACAGCTTTCTGTCTGGGCCAAAAGGGTGCAAGTATTTGTGTGTGGCGATTTTGAAGTACTGTGGCTGACCTGACTTTGTGGCTTGTTGGATTGGAGAACCAACAGAAGGTTGCAGCCCACTTCATCCTCTCCTGTGTGGGTAGGAGGAGATGCGGCGCCTGCTCACTGTTCAAACATCTACTTCTCAAGCCCTGGAACAAGGCTTGAAGTATAAATACCACTCTGAATTTTGATCAAAAAATAACACCAAGATTTTTCTCCATTGACACAACCCCCTATTGGGCCCGACCCCTAAAAGCTTCCCTGACTTCAGAGAGTCCATAAACAGTTCCTCTTTTCACCATAAATCAACTTCGCCGTGCAGCTCGCTCTCATTCTTTTTTTTTTTCCCTCATCCATTTTTTTCCTGTCATTTCTTTTGAGGAGGAGAGGTTGTAATTGATATGCAGGATTACAACTATGACCCCCCCCACCACCACCACC
>NW_015662942.1:727337-738021 GCF_001515625.1 Sinocyclocheilus rhinocerous
GCAAAATGGAGATGGAACAGAAGTTTTGTTTGGACAGAGGCCTGAGCTGGGAAAAGTGATACAGACACACGTATAAGCCGTATTTACTGAAACCGTTTCTCTTTATTTACACTAATGGTGCCGTGAATGGTGCATTATGGGGCTTTTCAAGTGCTGAGTGGAGGTGTCAGACCGTGCGTTTGTGTGCGTGTGACTGTGTGCTAGTCATTAGCGTCTCTCTTTTGCTTTGCCCAGGGCGCTATTCAACATTTACTTGGTACTTGAATATTTTTTTCACTTTTTAAGCCATTTAGGAAATGCGAGTTGACCTCTCCTTTCCTTCAACTCATGTACCGCCTGTTAACAAAAAGACCCACAAACACACGCACACCGCCACACATTGTTAAGCTCCTGCTCGTTTTCAACTATGGCATCATGCACTGGCTGAGAAATTCTATATTACATGATTATCTGGAATATTGCATTCCGATTGGTCATGTCATGGTCAGATATTTTTGTGTAATTATCATTAAACTGTTAAATTAAATGCTGTACTAATCAAGATACATTCAGCTGACCGTAATAAAACTAACTGCTTCTTTTTTTTTTGTGATAATGACTGCCTTGACTGTACATTATTGTTTACATATTACTGTCAATCAAATTGGTGCAACATCTAACTATTTTTATGATGCAACACAGTATTAACCAATAATGGTATTGTTGGATAGACACTGATTTTAAAACATAAACCTAAACATAAACGTAAAAATTGGACATCTTCAGAGACACAAATGGTTATGAATTTACTGGTCGGAGCTGGAATTGTCATAACCTTTGCGAGAGAACCACCACAAGTGGCCTATAGTTGGGTTCTTGTTTATAGGTAAACAGTGTAGAAATGTTGTTTGAGAAAGACAGAGTGGCAAATTTATTATAAATGAAATCCTAGATTTGAACTAAAGTTATCTGCAATTTTACTAGATTTTTTTATATATATATATATATATATAATCAAAGTTCAACAACTATTTCATTCAACAAATGAGTAAATCACATCTTAATTTCACACGCACACACACACACACACACACAAAAACATACACATTTAAATTAAAGAAAAGGTGTAAATTACTTGTTTACATAAAACCATAAAATCAATTTTGAATACCATCAATTCAGTATTTTATAATTTTTTACATTTGTTAAATTTGAATTGCATTTTTTAATTTGTACACATGTAAATGTTTTTAAATTGTAGTTCTCCAAATGTTAATATTGCACATTTCAGCGTCTTTCCAAACATATAAAAATGTATGGCAGAACTATATACAAGTATACACTTAAATCACAATTTCATTATTGATTACAATTTAATCACGTTGCATAATCAGCACTTGAGCAAGTCAGTGTGATGAAGTAAAATACAAATAATAAAACTTTAAGGTGCCAGCAAATAACTTTCTAACCAGGAAACAGGGACAAAAACTACAATGAAAAGAAGAAATAATGGGAAAAAAAATAAAATAAATAAAATTAGGTGGTGGACAATATTTATTTAAGACTGTGTGTGTGTATATGTTGAAGATTATTGAAATGTGTCTTGCCCCTTCCAAATCACTTCAGTTCAAAAACTCAGCACAGATCAACCATGCAAGAAACTTTTCTCACTTAAAACACCTTTCTGATCTTTGTGTCTGTAGCGTTTAATTGGGAACAGAACAAATGCACAAGGAGAACATTTTCTGCATGTCTTTGAAGTGAAGCCCAGTTTCACATAGGTGGTCCTCTTGTTTTTGAACAAACACTAAATAAAGCGTGAAAAATGCATGCCAAAAGACACACTCGCATACTCACACAAACCATGCTCCATTTCATCAAGACTGCATTCGCGTTTTGCTGTGTGTGTGTGTGTGTAGGTAGCATTGATTTGCATAGCCTGTAGGATGCGATCGCAGTGTAGGGGTAAACTTGCTACCGCAGACAAAAGCAGACGCTGGGGCCTTTAGAGCACTGCGGGCCAAACGCGCAATTACACGCTATCTGTTTTAAAGGAGCCAACATGCTACAGTAGGTTAGCCTGACGCTAGCTTGCCGTTTAGATACATAGCTCATAGATATTTGTGTGCTGGAAGCCCTGTGCTTTAATCACTTGTAGTTTGGTTCAAAGAGAAGAAGAATATGATGGAGAGATGGGTAAAGAGAGAGACGAGAAGAAAGAATAAACAGTGTTGAGCTCTAAACAGTTTTGTTGGTGAAGAAGGGAGGGCAATGGATATTAGAAAGAGAGCGAGAGAGAGAGAGGGAGATAGTTGAGCCATAAATGTTTTTTGAGGGATCACTCTCTCTCCAGCTTTGTTTGCTTTAGCAAGTCAAAGCCAGATTTATAAGGGCTGCAAAACATTAGAGCGATCGGAAGTGCGTGCAGGGAGGGCAGCAGAAACGGACAGAGAAAGAGAGAGACCATATGAAGGATGTATTTGGTAAGGCAAGTATCACTATTTCAGTTGCTCAAACATAGAGAGTTTTACTTGGGGAAAAATATCCTGTAGATTTATTTGAAATGAAGAACCCAAAGCATGCATCTTGATACCAGAGTATTAGAGAGACTTCAACTCAAAGCAAACTTCAGATCTACATTCAGATTTGCATGATACAAATTTCACAGTATGTACTCAGCCCCGATTTTTGTAACCATGTGCCGCTCGCATATGCATCTTTTTTTTTTTTTACTACATAGTTTGACAACAAGGTGGCAACATTGATCCAGGTCCATTGTTTCACAGCCGAAAAATAAACTATTGGAGATGCAACAACAATATAGCCACACATTGGTAAGGGCTTTTAGTTTAAAGGAGTCATATGATGCGATTTCAATTTTTCCTTTCTCTTTGGAGTGTTACAAGCTCTTGGTGCATAAAGTAGATCTGTAAAGTTGCAAAAACTAAAGTCTCAAATCCAAAGAGATATTCTTTATAAAAGTTAAGAGTCAACCACGCCTACCTAAAACGGCTCGTTCTAACACGCACCCACATGTCTACGTCACGATGTGGGAAAATTTGCATAACGCCGCCCAAATGTTCACGCAAAGAAAAAAGGCGTAACTTTTATTCTCGCTGTAGTATTGTTGACGCTGCAAAATAATGTGTTTTTTTACCTTTAAACCGCATAAACACATTTCATTACACCAAATACACAAAATAATGTTCTTTTTAGCAGCATCATATGACCCCTTTAAATGCATGCAAAGACATTTGTTTCACTTATAACTTCTGGAGAGAAATAGTGCAGACACTGGACAAGGATAAACTGAACATACAATATGTCGACCACATGTGTTCGCGCACACTATCAAATGGAGTGTATTGTACTTTGAAAGGCTATGTGTCCAACACAGTGTGCATGCGTAAGAAAGAAGTCCTCAGAAGCTTGTCCGAAATCAGTTTGTATTCGCAAATGCTGCCTGCAAAGTAATATCCTGATAGGGCAGTGAGACAACAAGTCAGCTGTTTAAGTTTATCAATGCAGCCACAGAAATGAGATGTTAAAAACCAACTGCGAGAATAATTTTTGTGCGCAAAAAACCCCCCTAAAATAACAACTTTATTCAACAATTTCTTCTCTTCCATGTCAGTCTTAGATGTGCGTTCACAAGAGTACCATGCATGATGCATGCGAATAAAGTCTTTTTTTTTTGCACACAAAATGTATTCTCGTAACTTCGGAAAATTAAGGTTGAACCACTTGTCCTATACCTTGCTGGGCCTTGAACGTGGTAGTTGAGTTGCTGTCCGAAGATGAACGAAGGTCGTACAGGTTTGAAACAACATGAGGGTTAGTAATTAATTTTCATTTTTGGGTGTCAGTGTGTCAGTAACAGTGCTGATTTCCTACATAATGCTAAAACAAATACTAACTCCAAATTCTAACCTAAGCACCAACCTCAAACTCAATATACTGCACATTCTGATAGATGACATTTCTATTTGTTGCAATTGCATCCATCTACAATATTTCTGAACTCTGAACTGAATTTTGTCTTTTCTTGACATGTGACTGTGAGATTGAATTGATCAATAAAATCTGAGGTGGGATTTGCACTTAACTTGTTTGGCAAAAAAAAAAAAAAAACACGCACTCAGAACAACATACTAAAAACATTCAGAACATGCAAGCAATTGCATAGTATGTTCTATGTTATAGATACCACCAGAACACCCTAACAACTGCCTAGAAACCACTTTGCAACCACCCAAAAACACTTGAATAAATAAACACAGAGCTAACAGTATAGCAATATGCTAAACCACTCAGGGCATGCTAGCAATCACATAGCAATATTAAAAGTTTTTTTTTTATTTATTTTTTTATTCTGGATGTACATTAATATTTTAAAGTAAATTTTAATTTTCCATCTCTTTGTGGTTTTGATCTTTCTAGGTGAATCTAAGTGAATTATTTTTGAGATCTAAATGCAACAAACAGACTAGAGCACTGTACTGTTCAGGCACATAACTATACTCTCATTTATGTTTTTAGAGTTAATAGTGTGTGTGTGTGTGTGTGTGTGTGTAGGCTCCAGTCAACTGTATTGTGCTAACCTCACTGTGACCCTGTGCTTAAGCTCTCTTTTGGACAGAGAATGGGCCATTTAAGGGTCGAAGGGTGTGTATGTGTGTGTGTGTGTGTCTGAGTGAAGCTTTGAGATTTGTTTTGTTTGGCAGGTTCTGTTGACTATTGATGTTAGGGAGGGAGGGAGTTTAGGAGTGAGAGACCCGCAGTTACTGCACTGAGAGAGAATCATTCATGCACATGAAAAATATATATTTATAAAGGCATCAATATGTTATTGAATCGGTCTGCAATGTCGTTATCCAATCAGATTCCATTACTAGGACCTTCAGATTCTTAAAAGACACTGTGGGAATTACAACAGGTGGAATAGCAACTGATCACAGTTAAACAGTTTCTTCAGATCTCGAGGCTCCGGCGGAGGACGGATATCCGGGAGGAGGCCGGCAGACCGAGACCAGAGGGGCGACGAAGGAGGGAGGAGCCAGGGAGGAGACAGGAGGGACCTGGAGCAGGAGGAGCTCCCGAGGACCATCTTCGGACGACCGCGCTCTTCACTCGGCGTTCAGACTTGCCTCATAGAAACCGCAGAGCGCGTCGTCCGGATAGCGGGTGATGTTAGCGACCAACAGGAACTGTCTGGTATGGTCCTCGGGAGTCTTGCCTTCCTGCTCCAGCAGGAGGAGGAGGAATTCAGGGCAAGGGAAGGAATCCATGGGGTGAACACAACGGAAAGAAAAACACTGAGGAAAAAACGGAAAACAAACGGAGGGGAGAACACGGAAGTTAAACTCTTTTTGGGTCGGTTACGATTCTGTCACGGTCAGGGTGTTGAGAGATCAGGCAGGACGACGAAGATGACGAATAAACGGATATTTAATCAAGAAACAACAGGAGATCCAGACAGGGTAGACAGCAACACAATTATTATTATTATTATTATTATTATTATTATTATTATTATTATTATTATTATTATTATTATTATCATTGTTGTTGTTGTAAAATCTTTTTTTCCTGTTCTCCTGATAAAAAGACTCATATAAACTAATGCTTCACATAAATTAAATTAAATTAAATTAAATTAAATTAAATTATTTAAAAAATGACTAACATTTTTAACAAATAATTTTAGGAAAAACATCGACAAACTTGATAACAACTGAAACATCCATTAAGTCTTCTGAGCTATAAAGGTAACATCTTAGAAATACAATTTCCTCTGCTAAATGGCCCGATATTCAAATGTCTGTCTAGACAACTCAATCTCACAATCTAATATCTCAGATTTATACTTTGAGTGTCTGTTAGTCATATTAATGCACAAAAGCTATACAGATTACAAGACAATATGTTTAAAAGAGTACGTAGAATGTAATAACACTAATGACATATTCATTTTATCAACATATCTGATTGCAGACAGTAAGGGCAGAGAATTGACTGTCCATATGACAGCATGCACAGACAATCTTAATATTTTAGGTGAACAGCCAATCTCACGCAGGCATTAACTCCCACATAACCTGATTAGAATGAAAAGTGTGTGTGTGTTAGTTTAAGGGGTGTGTTGTGTGGGTCAAGGGGTCATTTAAAGGACACACTATCAGTGTATCAGCTTCGAATTCTGGTCTATATTAAACCTAGTAATAATAACGAATTTAAATGCAAAACAAGACTTCATCCCAGGAGAAACTACAAGTCAAGGCCAGGTTCTGGAGGAATCATTTGAGAGACAGATGCAAAGATCAGGTGCAGGTGGGACTGTTTCCCATCCAAGAAATGTGTGTGTGATTACTGTTGGATTTAATAACATCTTATTTGTTTTTGCATTTTTCTAACCACAGCTAGCTGATGTTACCGTAAATCATTAAAACAAGCAAATAATTGGAGTACTATTGGAAATACAGTATACTATATAGTATATAAGAGAAGCAAGTATGTGAAATAGTATGAAACATGCAACAAAAATTTTTTAAACAATACATTATTGTCACATGACTTCATTAAGTTCAGCCAGTCTTTTTGCACTCCAATAAAATAATGAGTCAAGAATGTAGTAAAAAAAAAATGCAGTTCATCTGTCACACTGGAAGGTCAAGACAAGTGCACTGCATTGTGGGATACAGTATTCCTCACACTAAACTCTAAACTGTTGTATATTACACAATGATGAATGTATTAAGTAATCTTGGAATTTGCATACTTTGCGTGTTATAAGTATTTCAGCTGCAACAATAAGAACAAAAACAAGTATTTCAGCATTAACTTTGTTTTTTGAATAGTTTACGTTCATTTTACGTATATACTGTTACTAGCACAGTAATGCAGCTAGCGAACAGCTTTTTTGAGTGCAGAAATCAAATTTTGAGCATAGACATCATGCAATTTATCACAAATATTTCATTTTATTGACAGCTCAGTTTTTTTGTTAAAATTACAACTCCATTCAAGTTTTTTTTTTCGGCAAGAATGCATTAAATTGGTCAAAAGTGACAGTAAAGACTTTTATATAGTTACAAAATATTTATATTTCAAATAAATGCTGTTCTTTTAAACTCTCTTTAAAAAAAATAAATAAAATCATGGTTTCCACAAAAATATTAAGCAGAATGACCAGCATCATTCAATAAAATTAAGAAAAAAAGAAAACTGATTTCATAATTTATTTTAACAATTTAATTTGATTTGATTTCAACAACTATTAACACTTTGGCTGTTTAAAACACTCTTTTTGGATCCCTGTGCTAAAACACACACACACACACACTCACACTCACACTCACACACACACACACATAGACATAACATTCATCTGAGGGAGTCAGGATCACAAAGCTAGTCCTGTTTTCGCACCTGCTGCTTTGAACGACATTAGGGGCAAAACCAAAGCACACACACACACCGAGCGAATCAGAGAATCACCTCACTACATGAAGTTCATGCAGTGGTCATGACCGTGTGTGCGAGTGCGTTCTGTTAATTGAAGGAAAGGGGAGCGTGATCCACAGGTGAGCACAGCTCAATGCCGCACCTGTGTCATTGTCAACGTCACCCGCCATCACCCTCTGAACTCCGACCCCTGACCTGTAACCGTAGAGCTCCCGTTTAGGCCCTCAGATAGAGATACAGACCTTAAGGCCATGGGAATGACATCTGGAAATCCGCTATATCTGTTTACCGCTCCTAGATGGCTAACGCAGACGCAGCGAAACAAAGCGCCGGACAGTAATGAACTCGGACAATCGGTTCAAAGACAAATTTGGGGAGAGAAAGAAAGGAAGGAGGTTTCCTACAGCTGTACAAATCATCAGGGTGGAAGCGACAGTGTCATTAGCTCGGGCCTGTCAGCGGCCCTTTAAGACCGCCGGAGGTTTATTGTTGTCATAATGAGTGGTGACGGACTAAAAGGGGAGGTGTGTCCAGGGAATAATCCGCTAGTCAACACCCACATTAAAGCCCTAACAAGCCGTCTCGCGCAGTCAAAACACACACACGCATTCTTTGACCTCTGTTCGCACAGAAAGGTGCTAAATGGGCATATCATGTCTGACGTGTGACTGTGTATGTGGTGTGGTCTCTCCCACCGCTCCGAGTCCAGTCTTACTGGGAGGCTTGAGTTTCCAACTTTTAGTTCAGCTTAATGTAAATATTCTTGAGTGAACGGTCAATTAGGAGTGAAAAAGAAGTCAGAAAAGAGGGAGAAAAAAAGAAAGGTGACTATATGTTGAGTCAGTTGAATAGAGTTGTTATTATTAGGAAGAATTATTTTTATTATTAGGTGATATTATGATTAACCACAAGTGGCGATCTGATGGTCTCTTATTAATAATATCCATATACTGTACAATTAAAAGCATCCCCTTTTTCTGATTTTCTTGCATATTTACATATGCATTTAACACAGTTCTTGTTAGTTTCTGTTGAATTGCGACTTGTTTCTGTTGTGTTGCAACTTGTTTCCGTTGTGTTGCGACGTGTTTCCATTGTGTTGCGAATTGTTTCTGTTGTGTTGTGCTAATTTTGTTGTGTTGTGGCTTGTTTTCTTTTTTTTGCGACTTGTTTCTGTTGTGTTGCGACTTCTTTCTGTTGTGTTGCGATTTGTTTCTGTTGTGTTTTGCTAATTTCGTTGTGTTGTGGCTTGTTTCTGTTGTGTTGCGACTTGTTTCTGTTGTGTTGCGATTTGTTTATGTTGTGTTGTGGCTTGTTTCCGTTTTGTTGCAGCTTGTTTCTGTTGTGTTGCGAGTTGTTTCTGTTGTGTTGCAAGTTGTTTTCGTTGTGTTGCGACTTGTTTCCGTTGTGTTGCGAATTGTTTCTTTTGTATTGTGACTTGTTTCCGTTTTGTTGCAGATTGTTTCTGTTGTGTTGTGCTAATTTTTTTGTGTTGTGGCTTGTTTCCGTTTTGTTGCAGTTTGTTTCTGTTGTGAGTTGTTTCTGTTGTGTTGCAAGTTGTTTCCGTTGTGTTGCGACTTGTTTCCGTTGTGTTGCAAATTGTTTCCGTTGTGTTGCGACTTGTTTCCATTGTGTTGCGAATTGTTTCTGTTGTATTGTGACTTATTTCCGTTGTGTTGTAAATTGTTTCTGTTGTGTTGTGCTAATTTCATTGTGTTGTGGCTTGTTTCCGTTTTGTTGCAGCTTGTTTCTGTTGTGTTGCGAGTTGTTTCCGTTGTGTTGCGAGTTGTTTCCATTGTGTTGTGACTTGTTTCCGTTGTGTTGCGAATTGTTTATGTTGTGTTGTGACTTGTTTCCTATTTTTGCAGCTTGTTTCTGTTGTGTTGCGACTTGTTTCCGTTGTGTTGCGAATTGTTTCTGTTGTGTTGTGCTAACTTGTTTCTATATAAATTATATACAAGTATAACTATATGTATACATACAAATATTGTTTAAAATATATACATATGTGTGTGTTTATATATGCATAATAAATATACACAGTACACACACATATAGTATGTAAACAAACTTTTATTTTGAATGTGATTAATCACGATTAATCGCTTTGCAGCCCTATAAAAATATATATCTCAAAAATATGAATCATTAAATAAATAAACATGCAAACTAGTATAAAAAAGATTTATAGCATTTAAGACAGAAAACATTTAATATAGTAAAATATTTTAGTAAGAATAATTTTTCAGAATTGCATCTGTAATGTAAACAAAAAAGTAACCTTTTTTACCTTTTCATACCGATTCATGATATGTTTATCAGAGAAAATGACATATTTTAATTGTTTTATCAAAAACCACCAAGAATTACATTGATAATCAAATATATTATCTATATTAGTAGTGCTGATATCTGTGCTGCTATTGCCTGTCAAAAATGATGTCACTTCCTGGAGAATGATGTCATTAACTGTTTTTGTTAGATGCATGATAAACAGTAACAGGATGGAAAGTAAATTAATTACTAATTAAACTAATTTATTGATTAATTGTATGTGTATAATGTCAAAAAAATCATATGTTCACTTAACTGTGATAATAAAATAAGTGAATCATTAAAATATTAACTACCATTATAATTATTATTTATTTATTATTTTTTGTAAATATAAAGACATTATGATAGGGACATAATGCAACACATTACTGGAGTAAAAATGTGTCAGCTGAAGCTAAAAGTGTATTCATCCAGTCTATGGGATTTTCATAATTATTTTGTTGAATCGGCATTAGTCTTGAAGACTATGTTCGAGATGGAATTGGGGTTAAAAAATGTTGTCATTTTGCAGAAACTGTATAAGTCATAACAGTATAATTGAATATTTAGAGTACTGATGCTCGGATGTAACGAAAAACATTTGGTTGGACATCTTTACTCCATCAAACCTATTGACTTGTTATATCAAACCTATTTACTTATATAAATAAGCCCATATCTATATGTGTGTATCTATACAGCAGGTCTTACATCAGTGTATCCAAGTGAATAAGGCAGTCGCTGATGGACATTGATGTTTGTAGCCCTGCTAAATGATCCTTGAGGTTCCACTGTGGGCAATCTCCTCTTGTTAACATTAATCTAAACATGAACTCAAATACATATGTGCACACACAGAGAGAGAGAGAGAGAGAGAGAGAGAGGGGCCAACATCAATGAATCACTCAGCATTAGACTTAAAGAC
>NW_015662942.1:738048-746342 GCF_001515625.1 Sinocyclocheilus rhinocerous
GTGTGTGTGTTGGGGAGGAAGTGAGTATATTTTTTTCATATCTGTCTTGTATGTGTGACACCTTCCTAAAGCCCTCATTTTATCTGCATGAATGAAAAAGAACAACTAAAAGAGCAACTTACCCTTACAAAACAAGATAATGTTTTTGTTTGTTTGTTTTTAAATAAAGTCAAATCATTTAAATACATTTACATAAATAATTTCTATCAATATCATATATTTCACAAAAAAAGTCATTATTTATCAACCCACATGTGATTCAAAAACTGTTGTTTCATTTTAGTGGAGCACAAAAGACCACATCTCTAAAGCTGCAAAAAATAAAATAAAATAAAATAAAATAAAATATTTTTTTAATTATATAAATTTCAACTATATTATACTGTACTCTTACAAAATAATATGTTTGTTTGTTTTTCAATAAATTAAATTTTTTTAAATAAATATAAATAATTTATATTGATATTTTATATTTCACAAAAAAAAAAGAATTGTCATTACCAACCCACATGTGACTCAGAAACACTTTTGTTTTGTTTTGTTTTAGTGGAGCACAAAAGACCACATCAAAAAAATGCTATAAATAAATAATAATAATAAATAAAAATAAAATAAATAAATAAATATTCCAAAAATTCCAACTATATTATACTGTACCTTTACAAAATAATATGTTTTTGTGTTTGTTATTACGATTTGTTATTACGATGATTTCTATCAATATTATATATTTCACAAAAAATGTAATTGTCATTATTTATCAACCCACATGTGATTCAAAATGTAAATAAAGCTGCAAAATAAATAAATATATAAATAAATATAAAAAAAAAAAAAGCTAAATAAATAAATAAAAAAATTATATAGATACATAAATTTCACCTATATTATACTGCATACTAGATTTTAGTAAAAGTAAAAAAGTATGCATTTTTTGTTTGTTTTTTTATCCATTTTTATATTTTTGTTGTGTTTTTTTATGGATCATAACAAATGTGGTCACTATGTGGTTCCTTCAAATTTTCTTTGAAAAAAAAAAAACAGCATACAGGTTTGGAAAGTAATGACAGAACTATTCCTTTAAATCACAGATATTAAAGTGGGCGTTCATATAGCCCACTATTTAGTAATTTTAACTGTACTATTGCTGAAAGGAAACCAAGGGCCAGTCCCCTCTGCTCTGGTGCAGGATGTAAAGGCCAAGGCAACTGTTCAGGGGGGCTTTGGGTGGCATTAAGGGGAGACCCCTTATGGTCCTGCAAGGTTACGGTGAGAGACCCCTGGTGATGCATCGCCCTCATGTGTTGGTGTAAGCCGATATTAAGGTCACCTCCCAGCCTCCAGCCCTCTGTCTCTGTTCATAGACTAAACACATATGTCTCCCTCTCACTCTGTCAGTCTCTCTCTCTCCGCTCATAATGGCTCTGTCACTAATATGTGTATCTAATGGCACTAATGGAAAATGACAATATGGGACAGGCACACATTGGGCACCTAACCTCACGGGGATTCCAGGACCCTGTGGACCTCATCGACTGTCACTTCCCACAAAGATCAAAGATCATGGGGAAAAAATGAGCAGCTACTTCATTTAGAGCAACAAAATGTGAGCTGTCTTTTCTCAAGAAGCCGCATGATGCTAAGATGTTAGGGGTGGTTTTTACGATGACCCAGTAGTGCATAACACAATGAAATCTCCACAACAAAACAAAATCACCACAAAACAACACATTTGGTTGTGCTAATTTCACTGTGTTGTGGCTTGTTTCCATTGTGTTGTGCTAGTTTTACTGTGTTGTGGCTTGTTTCTATTGTGTTGTGCTAATTTTGTTGTGTTGTGGCTTGTTTCCGTTGTGTTGTGCTAATTTTGTTATATTGTGACTTGTTTCTGTTGTGTTGTGACTTCTGTTGTGTTGCAGCTTGTTTCCATTGTTTTGTGACTTGTTTCCATTGTATTGCGTCTTGTTTCTGTTGTGTTGCGACTTCCGTTGTGTTGCAGCTTGTTTCCGTTGTGTTGCGGCTTTTTTTCCGTTGTGTCGTGCTAATTCCGTTGTGTTGCAGCTTGTTTCCATTGTGTTGTGACTTTTTTTCTGTTGTGGCTTGTTTCCGTTGTGTTGTGGTAATTTTGTTATATTGTGGCTTGTTTCCGTTGTATTGCGACTTCCGTTGTGTTGCAGCTTGTTTCTGTTGTGTTGCGGCTTTTTTCCATTGTGTCGTGATAATTTTGTTGTATTGCTTCTTGTTTCCATTGTGTTGCGGCTTGTTTCTGTTGTGTTGTGCTAATTTAGTTGTGCTGCGGCTTGTTTCCGTTTTGTTATGGCTTTTTTCCGTTGTGTTGTGCTAATTTCGTTGTGTTGCAGCTTGTTTCCATTGTGTTGTGACTTGTTTCCATTGTGTTGCGACTTGTTTCTGTTGTGTTGTGCTAATTTTGTTGTGTTGTGGCTTGTTTACGTTGTGTTGCAACATGTTTCTGTTGTGTTGTACTAATTTCGTTGTGTTGCGGTTTGTTTCCGTTTTGTTAAAAAAAATTTCCGTTGTGTTGCGGCTTGTTTCTGTTGTGTTGTGACTTGTTTCCGTTGTGTGCTAATGATGGACCAGTAGTGCATAACACAATGAAATGTTTGTTTATGTTGTGTTGTGCTAATTTTGTTGTGTTGCGGCTTGTTTACATTGTGTTTGCACATGTTTCTGTTGTGTTGTGCTAATTTCGTTGTGTTGTGGAAATTTTGTTGCGTTGAGGCTTGTTTCTCTTGTGCTGTGGAGATTTTGTTGTGTTGTGCACTACTGGGTCACCGTAGTTTTTATGATGCATTTCAGACAAAGTAGCAAGTTAAAAATTCTCAAAGTGTTTACATCAGAAAGAATGTAAAGAAATAATGATGCCACTATGACACACTAAGATGATACTGTTTTCTTACGCCAATCATGTCACAAATATTTACAACTATAAAAATAAATCTAAATTCTGTATACAAGGTAATGTTACATACCAAATTCTAAATGTATTACATTATCATATCTCAGATATTTACACATGTTGTTTCATTGATAGTTGTTATTTTTAACTAAAACTATTAAAAATAGTTGTAGTTCATTGAAATAAAGCTGAAATAAAATATAAATATTTGATTAAAAAATGTTTTGATTTGAAATGTTATCTTGGCAGCTAACTGAAATAAAGGTCAAGTTTAAATGCTAAAATTAAGCTAAATAGAAATATTTTGATGTTTTTTTTTTTTAATTGACAAAAACTAATTACAAAAATACTAAAACTATAATAGTGTATAAATAATAGGCTACTTTAACACTGCATCGAGACACTGTGAGCAGATTTTTGTTTGTTTATGTTTGTTTATTTGTTTAGTTATTTTGACACTAACATTTTTAAATGTATATTTTCTCTAAAAATGAATTATTATTATTATTATTATTATTATTATTATTAAAATAAAATTGTAAAGACCATCGACTCTACCGTGCAACTCCACCGGGCAGGGACACTGGCAAAGGACATAAGTATCGCTTTTTATCTCTCCTCTTTCCACTTCTGTTTCAGGTTTTTATAAACTATTTCTTACTATGTGTCAGTAAGTTGTTGTTATTTTAGCATGTGTGTTTGCCTCAGTGTTATTTTTTTAGGATTTTAATTTCTTTTATTTTCTTAAAAGCTTTTAAATGTGTGTGTATATATATATAGTATTTGTAGAGTTTTAGCTTTTAGTTTTAATTACTTTTTCTTATTTGTAAGTCGCTTTGGATAAAAGCGTCTGCTAAATGACTAAAAGTAAAGTAAAAGTAAAGTAATAATACTAATAATAATTCTAGGTGTTTTTTTTTCCATGCTGGGCATTGTTAGCCACCACACTGAAAATAATTAAATGATACTTTTCACTCAAAGTCAGATTGTTGATCTTTGTTGATCTGAAATTTTAGATATTAGTGCCAAATTCCTAACAGAATAGCTTTCTGGTCCAAAGTTTGAGTATGAACTAATTTTGTTTGTTTGTTTTTTGTTTCTTTCCCATGCATAAAATAAATTATTTCCCAGGTATAATAAAGACATGCTGGTGAATGTATCTGCTTTAAAAGATGTTGGGTTTTCTGATCAGAATGAAAGGTGATCCTGCCTGTGTTGCCTGAGTTGTTAAAATGTGATTAAGAGGTTTTGATGGTGGTAATGTGGCCACCGTAAAGCAAACGGGATGTGGCACACACACACACCGCAAGCTGTGCTCCTGACGATGAACTTGGCCTTCTCTTCGCCATGTGGAAACATAACACTAGCTTGAGCAGACGGTTGAATGACAGAGGGGCTACGGGGGTTCTTGAGGGTCCACGGAGGGGGAGTGGATGGGCGGCTGAGAGCTCTATGGGGACGCAGAGTGCATTTCAAACCCATCAGTGTCACTTATTTCACTAAGTGGTGACATAACCACCATCACCACGCAAAATCCTGTGGGACCAGTGAAACCGGGCCTACCAGAGACTCTGACTATACCATTCAAGAATGTAGAGACAAGGAAAAAGAGTATCAGAGAATTACAAAAGAGATGACACTTTCTACTAATAGGGTATACAAATTTTTTTTTAAATTTTAGTATAGGGACCAATTCTCACTATTTACTAGTTGTTATTAGCATGCCTATTATTAACATTTTGGCTGTTTATTACTACTTATAAAGCTTATAAATAATATGGTCATTATGGTCATTCTGCATGACCATATTATATGTCCCTAATTCTATCTAATACCTAAACTTAACAACTACCTTACTAACTATTAATAAGCAGCAAATTAGGAGTTTATTGAGGCAAAAGTCATAGTTAATGGTTTGTTAATAGCGAGAATCAGACTTTAAAATAAAGTGTGACCAAAAACAAAAATAAATAAAAAACACTAAAACAAAACCTGCTTAACCTCCAGGAAATGTTTAAATTTTAAACCAACTGGAAAAAATCTAAAGATTGTCAATTAATTTCCTATGAGGTTTGGAAAGTTCTCAACTCTGTTACCAAAATTATGGTTTACAGATATATTTAGGTCTAGCTATTTTGTGACCAAATGTCATTCTGTAGTGACTGGAAAAAACAAAACAAAACAACCTGATTCAGCGACCTGATTTGTACCTCAAATGTTTTTTTTTTTAAGAAAAAGTAATGTGACACCAAAGTGTACCATATTTGTGCCATATGTGCTGTTACACTCTTTACTAGAGCCTTTATATTTCCTGACTACCACACACACACAAATTCAGAGGAAATGAAGCGGTAGATCAGAATGACTCGCTGATTGTCCTGTTTGTTTCACTTTGACTTTTCCTCCCCCACGTTACAGAAAAACACGTTGACTTAACTGAGCTCCAAGAATGTTTTTCAATATTTCATTTCACTGCCTTCTTGGTATTGAACGACATGATTCATTTTTATTCTAACTAAATGCCAACACTGCATCACAAGTGATCACATGCACAAACACAAGTTGTTTCACCCAAAAAGTGTGAATGGTACGATTTCCACAACACACCTACACAATGTTCCTCTTTCACAAACTGAATTTATGAATCAAGCTTTGAATGATCCCAAATCTATCCTGATTTTGATTTTGCGGCCCCGTCATAACATCCACAACACGCTATCAGGAACTAACGAATGCTTGTAAAACTAAAAACGGCTCTCCAATATCATTATCAAATATTTTTTTCTTGGTTTTAACTAGAAGCTTTATGTGTAGGATTGAATATTAAGGTGTCACTGAGCACTAGATGGCACTAATGAATGTATTTTTTGTGTATGAGTGTATGCATAAATATGTGTATTAAATATATATGTACAGTGCCGTGAAAAGGTTTTTGCCCCCGTCCTGTTTTAAAATTTTTTTGCATATTTGTCACACTTAAAAGATTCAGATCATCAAACAAATTTTAATATTACAAAGATAATGCAAGTAAATACAAAATGCAGTTTTGAAATAATTATTCAATTTATTAAGGGAAAAAAGCTGTCCAAACCTGCCTCGCCCTGCGTGAAAAAGTAATTGCCCCCTAAATCTAGTTTTGGCCACTCCAAAACCTTAATTTTTTTTTTTTTTTGAGCCATTCAGAGATGGACTTACTCCTGTGCATTGCTGCAAAGCAGCCCCAGACCATCACACTACCACCACCATGTTTGACTGTTGGTATGATGTTCTTTTTATGAAATGCTTTGTTGGTTTTACACCAGATGTAACGGGACACACACCTTCCAAAAAGTTCAACCTTTGTCGCATCAGTCGATGATCATCAAATTATGATTTCATTTAGTAAGTGAAAAAAGCTGTTCAAATATACCTGGCCCTACGTGAAAATTTAATTGCCCCCTCCTGTTAAATCATGAAAGAACTGTGATTAACTACATTATTTTAGAAAGCTGAGTTAAATTTCACTAGCCACACCCAGGCCTGATTACTGCCAGACCTGTTGAATCAAGAAATCATTCAAATAGAACCTGTCTGACAAAGAGAAGCATGCTTAAAGAGCAACACATCATGCCGCGATCTAAAGAAAGTGAAAAATACATTATAAACAAAATAGTTGCCATGTTGCCTCAATTAAGGTCAGTGTTCATGATTCAACAATAAGAAAGAGACTGGGCGAAAACGGCATCCATGGGAGAGTTCCAAGGCAAAAGCCACTGCTGACCAAAAAGAACACAAAGGCTCGTCTCACATTTGCTAAAAAATATCTTGATTATCCCCAAAGAGTTTTGGGTAAATTTTTGGAAGGTTTGTGTCCCCTTACATTTGGTGTAAAACCAACACAGCATTTCATAAAAAGAACATCATACCAGCAGTCAAACATGGTGGTGGTAGTGTGATGGTCTGGGGCTGCTTTGCAGCTTCAGGACCTGGATGACTTGCCATAATTGATGGAACCATGAATTCTGCTCTCTATCAGAAAATCCTGAAGGAGAATGTCCAGCCGTCAGTTTGTGACCTCAAGCTCAAGCGCACTTAGTTTATGCAGCAGGACAATGATCCAAAACACACCAGCAAGTCCACCTCTGAATGGCTCAAGAAAAATAAAATTAAGGTTTTGGAGTGGCCAAGTCAAAGTCCGGACTTAAATCCGATTGAGATGCGGTGACATGACCTTAAACAGTCCAATAATGCTCGAAAACCCTCCAATGTCCTGAATTAAAACAATTCTGCAAAGAAGAGTGGGCCACAATTCCTCCACAGTAATGTGAAAGACTCATTGCCAGTTATCGCAAACGCTTGATTGCAGTTATTGCTGCAAAGGGTGGTACAACCAGTTATTAGATTTAGGGGGCAATTAATTTTTCACGTAGGGCCAGGCAGGTTTGGACAGCCTTTTTCCCTTAATAAATGAAATCATAATTTCAAAACTGCAGTTTATATTTACTCAGGTTATCTTTGTGTAATATTAAAATTTGTTTGATGATCTGAATCTTTCAAGTGTGACAAATATGCAAACAATTAAAAAAACAGGAAGGGGGCAAAAACTTTTTCACACCACTATACATACATACATACAACAAAAATAAATAAATAAATACATTAAAAAACAAAGTACCAAAAATATATATAAACAACTGTTACAAGTTTGATTTCAAAACTGCATTTTGTATTTACTCGGGTTATCTTTGTGTAGTATTAAAATTTGCTTGATGATCTGAATCATTCAAGTGTGACAAATATGCAAAACATTAAAAAAAACAGTAAGGGGCAAAATCTTTTTCACAGCACTGTATATGTTTTTTTAATGCTCTAAATATTTATATAAAACAGACAAAAATCAACAAACTGTCAATTATCAGTTAAGTCTGTCTCAAAGATATGCACAACATTTGAGTAATCTTGTATTCATGTTGATTTCATCTACTGAAGTTGGAATCAATTAATCTATTCAAAAAATAAAAAATCTACAAAGCAATTCAAGCTGGCCTTAGAAAAGTTGTAAAATAATATAATAAATTTATGTAAATGAATACATACATGAAAATTCTAGATCTCTGCATGTGTTTATTATTTTTAAATAACATCCAGATGCAAAATCAAGTGTATATGTTGCGTCCCCCTACTGAACATTAATATAGCCATTAATATCTACCCATTAATTTTTTTAAAGTTTAAATTAATTAATCTATTTTAAAAAATACAATTAAAAAAATCTGAAAAGCAATAAACTACAAGCTGACCTTATACAAATTATATGAAAGTTAACTAAACTTAACTTCTTTAGAAAATCAGTTTTGTTTTTAGTTTTAGATTAATGTATAGCAAATATATATATATA
>NW_015662942.1:746402-748410 GCF_001515625.1 Sinocyclocheilus rhinocerous
TTTCTGTTTAAATATTTTAGTTAATTTCATTATAATATTTATATAATATTTCAGAATAAATCATTAATCATATATATTCCAGTACTCATAATTTACACTTATTGCTTGTGTTAAGCAGCCTCTTTTATCCAAAGCAACAATATTTATAATATACAATAACAGGTTTATTAGACAACTAAATTAGAAAGCAAGCTAGAGAATAGGAGGGGAAAAAATGAAGTGTTTTTTTCATAATAAATGTCCAAATTATTTTAAGATTTTAAGATTTCAAGTATTTATTTATTTATTTATTTATTTATTTATTTATATGTATTATTTTGTATTTTATGTGCTGTATGCATTTACAAACAAACAAACAAACAAACAAACAAATACATAAATAAATAAATAAATAAATAAAATGTGAGGGACTAGTTAATTAGAAAAAAAAAAGGTGTTTGCTGAGAGAATAGACGACTGGACGCATTCACACACAAGCATACACACGCTTTCACACAAGCTGGAATTTTGCCCATCAGTCTATTTGCCACAAACCCCCAAAATATGTTTACGGTCCACAGATAAGATCCCCCACACACAGCATGTCTGCTTTCAATATCTGTGGAGGTATAGCAAGCCAAGCAGGACATCTACACCACCACGTGTGCAAACCCTCTTGAATAAAATTAAACTACAAAATGAGCTGCATTATTATGCAGGATCCTTTATTTAATTTGTTATACACAATCAGCTTCTTCTGAAATAAATAAATGAATTAAAAAAAAAAAATGTATTTGCGCCTGTAAAGAACCTAACTTTTGCAGTTTCGAGAGCAAGGGCTGTGCACTTGCAATAGTACACCTATTCTAAGAACTCATTGTAGGTTCTCAACATTTCATAACCGATATTTACTGTATCTTCCTGTGAATTTCAGAACAACTGAATCTGGTATCAGTTTCAAAAACTGTGACATAAGGCCTGGTCTAATGAATAATGTATTGTGGTTGCATTAGAATTGATTGATTAGGGTTGTTCGGCAACTTATTCTTTAATAACTGATGTCTTAATAAATAAAACAATATTAATAAAATAATAAAAATGAAGAAATGAAATAGACAGAAAAACACTATTTGGCATACAACTCATATAAAGAGTTCAGTCGAAGCCCTGAGAGAAAATGTGTGGTTGAGTAAGTGCAACCTCACAAAAAGTACGTATTTGTCAGCTCTTTAATTGAAAGGGCAAGGAATCTCAGGTTTTGTGAAACAGGAAACATTTCTAATGGTACAATACATCTCATGCATACTCAGAAATACACCCATACCTTTCTTCTTTTTTTTTCATTTCATTAGACATTCACAAAAGCATATCACTTCGAGGGTCATACGGAGTATGAATATACTGATTGAACAACCAGCAAATATCTTAGGAACCTAAAAAGTTCTTAAAAGTACAAACTTCTTAAAATCAAAATTTATCATCAAAAGACAAAAAAAAAAACAAGCAGAATCAACAAAAATCACACCCTGCCAGCCGTTCTATTTAGGTACACAGGAAACTAAATGTATTTGTAGATAACAAACCTCTCATGTCCAAAAAAAGATTTGTCGTAAGGTAAGTAAAGCATTTTTTTCCCCTGTGAACTCAAACAAAACAACCACAATATATGCTTTACTTTTTGTCGCATACTTTGTAAAAGAAAGTTTAAAAGGAAACTGCACATCAGTTGAATCTGCCAGTGCACTAAAGTCTGTTTGAAGACACGGGTAGTGCATTTTCCATTGTGGCACACTTCAACTACCCGCCCTCTCGAGCGAATCTTCAAAGAATACATTTGATTAAGTGTCAGCATTGCATTTATAGTTTGTTTGTCCAATTAGAATTTAGACTGCAAGTGCATTTTCACTTAAACAATAGTTACAAATTTGCACTTACATTTACAAAGTTACTATTTAATAAAAAAATCACAATATATTAGTAATGGGAAACTCAAGCAGGTATGTATCTAATACACACAAACACACGTATA
>NW_015662942.1:748969-751819 GCF_001515625.1 Sinocyclocheilus rhinocerous
TATATATATATATAGTCAACAAAAACTGCAGTATGTGAGATTAAACTGGGTATAATAATTGCTGCAACAGGAAGGCTGTGAAAATGTTTATTTTAAAGTAAATGAAAAGTGTATTTAGAAATTAAATACAGTCAAATTTCAAAAACCTTCTCACTTTGATTACTTACTTCAAAGTGAATTGTCTCATCAGGGCCTTTGAAGTTAAAAACGTTATTCTGAAAAACAATCTACATTGTATTATGTGCATACACACACACACACACACACACACACACACACATAATATACTGTAGATTGTTTTTGAGTGGATTTTGTTGGGACTAGGATTAAAATCGCTATATAATCATTATATTTGTCACTAATGACAAATGGAAGGAAAGCGAGTTAGAGAGAAAGAGAGAGAAAATGGGGTGGGGGTGATATTGTCATCCTACGGATTAGTTGGGATTAATCAGACTTGTCTTTCAGAGAGGTGAATGCTCTTTTAACGAGCTACGGCTAAAACGACAGGGATTCTTAGCCATTAATTAAACAGGGTCAGGCTAGACACAGAACCACCTATCAAAAACATGTACACATTCACACACGCTTGCATACGTGGGATGTTTTCGGAATAGTAAAGCAAACATTTACCGGATTTGTTGGATTGTATTGCGTGTCACATTAAACAGGTTACAACGCAAAAAAGTATTGGGCAAAATGTTCCGTGTGGGTACGGCCTACGATGATGAAACATTGGCTTGTCAACCTACAACAACAGTATGACTTTTTTTTTTTAGTTACAGAGCTGAGTCAGATCTAATAATTAACCTTTCATTTACTGCCCTGGATTCTTAGCGGTTCTCGCATGCACTTTTACAAATTACATTTTTTTTTATTAGCCATTTAATAAGCTTGTTTCGAGCATCAGGTTAACTGGTGACGTTCGTGTCATTGTTTTGCTGCATGTGAGCAGAAGTGCCCTGAGAAATGCCTGACCACATGTCATATCTCAAATCGCTACCCCAAAAGCTCGTCTGATCATTATCACTCTATTTTCCATCTATTGAAACCAACTCTTGAGTGCGTACATGTATGCGTGTGTGTGCATTAGGGTGTATCAAACAATCTGCAGCCATCGAATCGCTGCAACAGGAAGGCTGTGAACATATATTTCAAGCTTATTTAGAAATATTAAATAGAGTCAAATTCCGAAACCTTCTGACTTTGATGACTTACTGCAAAGTGAAATGCCTCATCAGGGCCTTTGAGGTTAAGAACGTCATTCTTTTATCTTTAAGCGTTTAACATGTTTTTGTTTTTTTTATTTGATTTAATGCCGCTTTTTTAAGCTTAAATTTAATAAGCGTTTTAAATAGTGACTGCTTGATTTATGCATATCACATTTAAAATAAAAAATATATAAATAAAAATCAATAGTTTTATCAGAGTTAACAATAACAGGACTAACATTTGGCAGAAGTTTCTCAGTGTTCTGCGAAATATTTAAATTAGGTGAAAAGTTGATCTATATTTGAGACTTTCATGATATAACGAGTCTGGTTAGAGTGGGCTTCCACACTTGATAGATATAAACAGTGGCTGAGATCCTGTCAGATAACTGGAGCAGGCATTTCGATACTTGTAATAAAAATGAAGCCTGCCTCGGTTAAAAAGATAATCCACAATTTGGGAAAATAGACTAAAATTAATTCAGAATTGCAAATTTCTTAAACCAGAAGTGCAGTATATAAAATGAAAGTGGGTACCTAACATACAATACTTATGACCTGATCAACTCTATCTAAAACTAGTTTAAACAGCATTTTGATAATTATATTTTATAGTCTAGCAGATTTTATGACCTCATGTTAAAAAAGCTTATCATTCCTCATGAGCATTGCAAAGGAACTAGTAAAATATAATTCTAAATGAATGAATGACTGGATCATCCTAAAATATCTTAAATGTATTTTAACCTAATATCAAGGCTCTGTTATTATTTAAAAATATATATAAAATCATTTTTAAAAGTGTATGTTGAATCAAATGTTGTTAGAGCCAATTAAACACAACATTTCCACTTGATAGCATTGATCAAACAACCTTCATGAAGAAAAATAAAAAGTTCATCACTATTTATCACTATATTGCAAAGGAATTGGTAAAATATGATGAATGACTTGAAAAAAAAAAACAACTAAAATATCTGAAATGTATTTTAACCTAATATCAAGGCTCTGTTAATATTAAAAATATATATAAATACTTTTTCAAAGCATATTTAATTTAATTCTACACAACATTTCCACTTGATAACATTGATCAAACATCCTTAATGAAAAAACTACAGTACTTTTCTATAATGCATTTATATGCAATGTATATGTATAAATATATATCCTATAAACTCCACACAGTCTTGACTAAATGTCAAATTAGAAACTGAGGAAGAAATGCTGAAACCTTCTAATCCTGAAGCTGAAAGGCTTTAAATAACAGGACAGGAGAATAAAAGTGAATTAAAAGGTCAATAGAAAACAGATCCTGATAGAGGGACAGATTCTGCCATGGAGAGAAAAGAAAGAGCAGAGAGAGGACGGATGGAAGTTTCTCGAGTTTCTCTCGCTCATTTACGGGGACAAAGAGCAGCGAGGAGAGCAGCCTGGTGGGGCAGGGAGGGGGTGAGGCATCTTTACACGTACCCTGATAGCAACTCTGCGTGTGTATATATGTGTGTGTGTGTGTGTCTGTCTGTGTGTGTGTGTGTGTGTGTGTGTGTGTGTGTGTGTGTGTGTGTGTGTGTGTATGTGTGTGTGTGTGTGTGTGTGTGTGTATGTGTGTGTGTGTGTGTATGTGTGTGTGTGTGTG
>NW_015662942.1:752196-753669 GCF_001515625.1 Sinocyclocheilus rhinocerous
TGTGTGTGTGTTGGGGGATCACTGAGCGCTGGGGTCAGTCGCAATGCCTGAGTGGAGAAAGCGGTGATACTCATCTCACCTGTGGGATACGGCGACACCGGCGTGCACCTGAGATCCTCCTCTGACTGACAGGCCTTCAGAGAGGAGAGGAGAGGGTCAGGGTGGGGTAGGGTGACCACCTCACTCACCAAATGGCAGCACACATTTGGATATCACCAAATGAAAGATATTTACTCACTCTCATGTTGCTCCAAACTCGCATGTTGTTTTTTTTTCTTTTTTTCTGTGGAACACAAAAAGAGAATTTTTGATGAATATTCACGCAGCCCATTTCCAGAAGTAATCATGTCTGTCAGCTCCAAAAAATTATACGACGTTTATGGTTATATCCATATATAGTTATAATTCAAAACAAATTTTATAGGGATCGTTCACCCAAAAATAATATTATGTCATAATTTCTCACCCTCTTGTTGTTCCAAACCTGTATGAGTTTCTTTCTTCTGTTGGTTACACACATTCTTCAAAAATATCTTTTGTTTGTTTTTAACAGAAGAAAACAATTCACCCAGGTTTGGAACAATCTTGGGGCCAATCTAAGGATTTAGAAGCAGAAATGTAATGCTTAAAATTTTGTAATATCACGTACATTAATTATTCTGCTAACTTTTTTAAATTTTTTTATAAGCAGCCATTGCAATTAAGTTCTAAAATTAAACTTTACACAAATAAGATTTGTATGTATATATATATATATATATACAGTCAAACCAAAATTAAAAATTGTATTCAGACACCTTCAACATTTCTCACATTATATCATAGTTTATTCACTACAGTTTTGAAAATGGTAAAAAAAAAAAAAAGAGTTAAACTGTGTCAGAAAAAAATAATCTTGATAATGTCAGATAACTTTGATAGATATGTATATGAACTGCCCGGGATGTATATGAACTGTGACATATTATACCCAATAAGTGTATGTTGTAATTATTTAGAGGTGTAAAAGTGTGGTAGGACAATGTATTGATACTCCCTCATTGACGCAGTATATGTGTGGTTGTGTGAGTAACATTGGAGTCTATCTTTTTTTTTTCCTCTTCTTCATGTTTCCGTGATCCGGACTAGATCAGGTCAGCTATTTTCTCAGTAATGTCTATGAACACAAAAACCAGTGCACTACATCTGATATATGTACATATAGCCCAGATCAGCTGAGATCTCAAAATCACAGCTTTTTACTGTATCTGTGTGCTGACATGTGTTTGCTGTATGAATCGTTGTGCTTCACTAGCTTGTTTGTGACAAACATAAATTCTTGCTCTATAAGGGCTTGATATATTTTTTTATTTTTTGTATTGTGTTATTGTCTTGCAGTGGTGCAGTTTTTTTATTAAGTTAAAATTAAATGCTATGCTATTTTTTTTCTTTTGAAATGTAAAGTTTATATATATATATATATATATATATATA
>NW_015662942.1:753759-758334 GCF_001515625.1 Sinocyclocheilus rhinocerous
ATATTAATATAGTAGGCCTATTGATAACACAAGCACATAATTAGTGATGCACAATGGGTTATAAGGCCGATGCCTGCAGAGCCGTCTTACCAATGTCGCTAAACTAGGTCAACAATGACTTCCTGCGATTGAGCAAAGCACCATAAAAGATCTCGCTGCTATTAGCAGCAAATCAACCAAGAGTGTGTGTGGGTGTATAAGTGTATGTGTGAAATATTTAAAGCAGGTATATTTAATCTACATCATCAGGACGAGAAGTCATGGAAGATATGCAGTGCAGATGATCCTACGCTTCCGGATGTTTATTTTTATTTTTAAGCGTATTCTTCTAAATGTAGTTAAGATAAAAAAACATCTGTACAATATATTAGGAGAATGTGGCTAATGAGCTATACGTTTAGCTGTGAGAGAAAGTAGACTTTTTTTAGTCATAACAAAATCATAGCTTTTAACTAATAATAATTTCTGCCATTTCTAATCAAGAAGTTTCACATTGATTTCAAAACAATTAAATTCAAAGTTCTTTTAAATACACCTCGCACATTGCAACTGTAACTTTAGAATACATTTTAAAGTAAAAGTTCAGGCACAAATGGAAACATTACCTGAGAAAGACCCTTTAAATATTTTTTTTAAAATAAGATCAAAACAAAACAGATCAAAACAAAACAAAACAAAACAAAATAAAATAAAATAAAATAAAATAATAAAACAAAACAAAACAAAAAAATAAATACCTAAGGTAACTTACCTTTTAACTCAGAATTATGTTGAATCTAACCATTCATTAAAAATGCTTTGTACAGAGGAATCTATTTTGATATTTCCTTTACACATAGAGAAAGTAATAAAATACAACATGTACAGTGCACTTTCTACTTTATTCATATATATCTGCCACACTCAATTCGATACTAATCATCTTCCTATCATGCTGCCAGCTGGGATGACAACCACAGCTTTAGTTTTATGAACGGCTTTATCCAGTTTTCAATAAAGCCAAGAATACTCACTGACTTAAGATGGAGCCAGAGGTATAAAAAGAGTTGTGTAAATAATAGTTTTACAAGATTACAGAAAATGGAACCATGGGAACAATAACAGCTTTTCTAAGTAAAAAGGTAAAAACACTCAAAAAAAAAAGCTGAACATTCTCATTCTCACTGTCTTTGAATGATCTGCCATTTTCAACCTGAGCCAGTCAGAATGAGAAAGATTCGAAGAATTTTCAGTATTCACTTTTCTGCTAATTTGACCTCTCAGTCTCCCTAAATGAGCAATAACCTCATCTATATATTCTCACATGTCAAAACCTGAAAAATCAAAGACACTCTCTAAGAATTATGCGCTCCTTTAATACGAAGAAACACAGCTCGGGGAGGCAGTGCAGCCTCAAAGTTTCCAGCAGGGACTATCAGCGCAATTCGCCACCGATTCTTTTGATGCTGACATTTTGATGATGGTACAAGAGGTCAAATTAGGCCTCATCGAAATGTGACAAAATCGTAGTAGTTTGTCTAGATCTCTTCCACACACACGGAAAGTACGCCGCTCACAGTACAAAGCGTACACATGTGGCCTCAGGAAGTCCTTTACCACATCATATGTCTGCCACCAGGAAATGATACACAAAATCGTCTGTAAGAAAAACACATTACAGTAAATGCAATCAAAAACAGTAAGGCTAGCCTTCATATATGGATGTATTAAAGAAATCAAAATAGGAGTTTAATGGCATTTAACCTTTGTATGTTAGCTTGGAAGCCATCTACATGCATATAGATAGCTGTAGCATACTTTGAAAGGTTAAGAAATTAAACCTTTTAATGCATTAGAAATGCTATTTTAAATAAGCATTTACGACTTACTTCGTAATGGGTGCTGTCAGAGTTTTTTTTTTTTAAACAATACACAAACTGTCTTCATTAAGTGATATCATTGAAATAGTCCTGATAAATCACCCTTGACAATGTCAGAGAGCAGCCTCTTCACTTCACGTCTTCCTGTCAATCATTTTGCGTTCAAGTTTTCTGATAAAGTCATGGTGCATCCAACATACAGGGAAAACAATAAATAATAAAATTAATAAATAAAAGAGAGGACCCCTGCAGAACTTCATGACTGTGCTTTAATGGCACTAAAATATGTAATCAGGGCCGTAGCTGGGGTATGCGGGGCCCCGGTGCAGGCTGTACCCGTGGGCACCTATTTGAAATTGTGTAAATAAGCTAGCAAAATTAAATAAATACAAAAAAGATATAAATTAAACAATGCAAATTTTTTTCAAGTTGGTCAGTGCTCTGGTACAGAAATTGAATAAACAAAAGTAAAATTGCGTAGTATTTGTTAAAGCTACAAAAAAGCAGTGAGTGATTTTCTCTCTTTTTTTTCCTTGGATTAACATTAAGGACAACGACAGCAGCTAGTAAATTAGACACGGTCACTTAAAGACACAATTCGTGGATCCAATATAATGATACACATCTTTCTCAACTGTTTACGTTCGAGGATACTCAACAAGATAGGTATTTTGGCATAATTTTGTATGTATTTTTCTGTTCAAGCGCAAGACGACGCAAAATAGATCAAATTAAAGTTGTGGAGTCGTGTCTCTGACAATGCACGAGCCCAGAATTGAGTTAAATTTTGTGTCTTCTTGCTCTTGAACGAACAAATACACCTTGCCAATTTGAACATTCAAGCGATTTTAAACCATTCAAGAAAATTTTTTGTCCATATAGTGGACTTCAATGGTGGCCAACGATTTCAAGGTCAAAAATGCAGTTTCAATGCCACTTCAAAGAGCTTTACACTATCCCAGCCGAGGAATAAGGGCCTAATCTAGCGAAACGATCAGTCACTTTCTTAAAAATATATATATATTTATACACTTTTTAACCACAAATGCTCAGCTAGAATTAGCTCTGCGATGCACATGCGCGTCTTCATTCTGTGATGCTGGAAAGGTCACGAGCGATGTAGGCAGAAGTACCAATCCAACGTTTACAAAGCGAACATGCAAAAAAAGTAAAATGCCTTTTACCAAAAAGGTAAAACAACGATGTCTGATGATTTTAAAGTTGGAGGAGAAAATGAGATGGAGTTTTTAAACGAAGTACAAAGACGAAGATCTAACCGCACGTAACCTTTCCAACATGATTACATAATGTGTGAAGATGCGCATGCGCATCGCACAGCTGGAGCAAGCCGAGCATTTGTGGTTAAAAAGTGTATATATATATATATATATATATATTTAGAAGATGACCGATCATTTTGCTAGATAAGACCCTTATTCCTCGGCTGAGATCGTGAAGAGCCCTTTGAAGCTGCATTGAAACCTTGAAATCATGGCCACCATTGAAATCCACTATATGGCCAAAATCCTGGAATGTTTTCCTCAAAAAACTTAATTTCTTTGTGACTGAAGAAAGAAAGATATGGGGGTGAGTAAATTAGCAGGATATTTTTTTTTTATTCTGGAAGTGGACTTATCCTTTAATACTGTTCCACAGGTACAAGTGCAATAAGTGTTCATGGCTCATTGATCAAGTATGAAAAACATTTGTCTTTTCTAAAAAAACATGCACACTTATTCAAGGCGTCTGATGGTTGCACTACTAAAATATGAAACCAACATGGATAGAAATAGCTGGTGGACATGGATTGGACTTTGATATAAGCCACCTTATATTGTAAATGTAGTCACAGCTTAATATTGTTGTATGGCCATATTAAAAAACCATATTGACCAATCAGCATCAGAAACTGGAACAATATATATTGTATATATTTAAGACAATTTATAGTGATATCAGGTTAATATACTAACAACAGAAAGGAAAAAAAAATTCTTGAGCAGGTGTTGGGTTAAAAAGTCAAGTGTGGGTGTTTTTGCAACTGCTACAAGAGGTGAGGCTCTGATAAAAGCACATATGCACATGCAGTCGGTTGTACCACCGTTCCACCGCACTGAGTCTGGGGGGTTTAGGTACAGAGTTCTGCCCACAGACGGTGCAGAAATGCTGGGTGTGGTTTGGTCTGTCCAGCACATAAAGCAAGTCTGGGCCTCCCACAAAAAACATGTCCTCAAACGCATGTGGTTTAGCCCTGTCTGCTCTTAGCCAGGAGCTGTGGTCATCCTTAAACTTCCGGTCCGCCCCCTGGTTACACTCTTTCCACGGCGACTCTCACCTGCTGTGCACCTGTCAGATATATAACGTGCTGCAACTGCTGTCACACGCCGAAAAAGCACTGCCGACCTGAGGCTTTTATGTAACCGTTACCAAAGACCTGTCTCCACACGCACGCCTCCAGACAACGAGGGGAAATTTAGAGTGAAAAGGACAAAGAGGGCTGAGAACGGCAGAGAGAGAGAGAGAAGAGAGGAAGCAACAGAAAGAGAAAGTATAGTTGGAAAGTAAACGACTGAAACTCCTGTTTCCAACCCACTGTGGAAAAACAGAGGGACAAATGCATACACACACACTAAAAGAGGAACTCACCCAAATCTGACCTTGCAATCTGAATACACTGCAACTGATGCAACACACTGTACATTGTGCATAATAGAAC
>NW_015662942.1:758521-760688 GCF_001515625.1 Sinocyclocheilus rhinocerous
ACACCCTGTACATTGTGCATAATAGAACCCCCCCCCCCCGATGATGTCCGGGTCAAATGTCGCACCCAGAAATTGAAAGAAAGAAATGAGAAATTTTAAAGAAAATCAAGCCTACTTTTTATTGAACCATTACAATTATTTTGCATTGTAGCATTATTGTCATGACATTAATGCATTTCGCATTATCATTCCCGCTACTGTAATGCACACTAATAACTGTTAAATTTGTTTTATATTAATGGTAATTTACCATGGTAATATATAGTGTGCTCTTTTTTGCAATATATTATCAAATACTTGATGATTTGTGGCAATTTGTAGTGCAATGATAATTTAAAAACAAAAATAGGCAATTGGCAAAAAAAGAGAAGGAAAATTGCTTTATTGGTATGGGAAAAAAGTTGCAAAAAGTGTTATGCAAGTGACTAAATAAGTTTATAAGTTTATAAATAATTGTTTGTGAAATAAAACATGAAAAAGAGCATGAAAAGAGCCACACCAAAAAGTGTTATGCAATAAATAAACAATCAAAACAATTTTAATCATCATCATCATTAAAATAAATACATTAATAATAATAATAATAATGGTCCTAAAACAGGCTCACTTTAATTTATGCAAAATATAACAGATTTTTTGTTTATTAGCCTTTTAATTCCAGGTTAAAATGTGCCCGGGACACATTCTAAGTGATCTGTACAATCTGTACAAGTGTACAAATTGACTGAATTTTTCTTTGTTATGTATATAAAGTTACACAGAATCATTTGTAAAATATATACACACCAGTTAAATATGTGGAACCAGATTCTTAATTTGCTTAAGCCTTAATATCATTTCATTACCATGTTTATTTTCACAGTACCGCAATGGTTTCATGGTATTCTTTATACCTTTTTGGAGCACCATTGTATATGCATATGATAATCATACAGTATCATGACAAACATCAAAATATCATCGTAGTACTATCTGATGCTATCAGCATGGACACTACAGCATCCCATGCGACAGCAAAAAGAATACATACTTCCATTGCGTTCGAAATTGCATTCTGACACATAACTAGCATTTCCGTTTACGTGTTAGCATTAGCTTCTAGCTTTTCGCACGTGCTATTCTCTCTTTCACCTACTCAAAGATGCACACATTCACGCACAAACTTCACAAAACTACACACGTTTTTTCACTTCTGGACTTGCCGCCTTTGCTTGAGCCACGTGAGAATTCCCATTCATAATTAGCTCGCAATTTAGGCCAGAGATAACAATCGTACTCATTTCAGTTTAACGTTAAAAACACGCGAGAACAGGAACGAAAAGGGGTATGGATGGGCATCTCAGAGGACAGTGAAACAAAAGGGTCGGAAATAAATGAAAGAGGATGATTTTGCATTAATTAATTAAACTCATTGCCTCTATAATTACTAAAGATCAGAAAATCTTGCACTTTTAACACGTTTTCCTTCCCCCACCTTCAACATGCACTCCTACACACACGCATTATATTAGCATTGACTACATGTACTACTGAAACCTTTCTCACACTGTTACACACACACTTGCACGTTTACAATGCCAGATGACGATTACTTATTACAAATAATATACTTCAAAATAATACACTTAAGTGTGAACTGAGTGTAATGTTTTAGTACACTTAAACGCATGTAAATTGCAATTACATGACAATGGATTCAAATTTAAATTTATATTAGAATAACTTTAGAATACTTTTTGACTCAAGTATGTATTTGTAATTTCATGATTCTACTGTTTTAGTAATATGGTTAAATTGTACCTTTAAATATACTCAATGATTTACGATAAACTAAAACTAAAAAATGAAAAATTGTATGTCACCTATTTAAATATATTTGTAAATATGAAGTTGCGCGTTATTTCAAAGGAATTTAGTTAAAATATTTTAAATGAAATACTGAATACCACTACAGTTAAAATTATAATCAAGTGCACTGTGTTAGCATGTTAGTCCACACTTACTAAAATAAGTGTGCTTCAAAGCATAACAAAAAATTTTTGAATTATGATGATTTAAAATGTACTTTAATTATTACAAACTGTACTTTTTAAATGTGTACTTACAGTAAATGTGCTAAGAAACAGTCATGAAAATGCACTATTATATATATATATATATATATATA
>NW_015662942.1:761092-792894 GCF_001515625.1 Sinocyclocheilus rhinocerous
AAATAAACAGTTGAGAGAAAACGGATGTGTGCCTTATATATATATATATATATATATATATATATATTACAGTGTCAGGTGGGTTTATGCTATTAGTACAGGTGAAAATTAGTTATTACTGTAGGGTCAGTGAATGTGCATGTGTGCTCTTTTATCTTTGTATCTGCTTACAAAGAAATTATGGGAAATTCGATTTATTTGCTGACACCCTTGAAAGGTAAACATACTTGTGTGTGCACACACACACAAAAACCACTGCGATGGAAGTGTAGGTGTCCATCGGCGATTTTACATTTTAGTCCCTTCCACATCTGGGCCTGATATCCGGTTGTGTTAAAGGGAAACAAATCACATATACACACATAGAAGCACTATGTTTACCCATGTTTCTGAGTAGAAATTTGATCTGGGTCCGACACACACACACACACACGCACACGCTTCAACAAAGACAGACAACCTCTATTGGAATGTAACTATATTAATGTTTGGGTAAAAATCTAAAAAAAAAAAAAACTACAGGAACATATGCAAACATACTTCAGAGCCTCACAAAGTTCTTTAAAATGAATAGCTCAGCCCAAAATAAAAACGTCATCATTTACTCACCTATGACTCACCCTTATAAAAATGATCTACTGTATGTATTCAATCCAAGTTGCAAACTGAATTCCTGCTGAAAATCCCCAAAACAGTTTTCTATCCCATGTTCAAGGTAACAAAATGGTCACTTCTGGAGCAAATTAGTGCCAAATAAAATGGAAATTAAAGTTATAGCCACTGAGACTGTTGTAAATCGGTGAGAAACAGCATCAGACAGTTCTAGAGGGCAACAACAGTCAGTCATTTAGATTACCTTTTGATGGCATTACAGAAAGACCAGAGCAACATGTTTTATTTTCTTATTTAACCAAATTAATCAGTCACATGATTTGTTGAGACGGTCACATGACTGTTTAGACATGCATTAGGAATTTATTCAGTGTTTTTTTAAAAATATATTTTACTTGCATCTTTGTTTCAGTACAGCATTTTTTTAGCATTAATCCTAAAATTGGTGTGTAAATACGTCTGAAAACTTGACGCCAGACACTATTGCCAAGACAGAGAGTGGCATGCTATGACTGACTGTGTATTATTGTGAATGAGATCTAGATATTATAGAAGAGGGGAAGATAACCGTTTCAGTAAATAACTTCAGTAAATAATTTAAATTTTGATCAAATTTAGTATGCTTTTATGGTACTTTATCCCACTTTTAGAGTTTTCACTGTAGGGAAAAGAGCAGCATGAACATTTATAAAAACGTCTACTTTTTTTCTGTGTTCCAGTCATGTTTGCAACGAGAGAGTACATGACAGTAATTAATTTTCTATTCTCGTACCAATACTAACTTACCCGAATATGCTTTATGTTAGCATAGAAACATTGCTCTTAACTGGTGCAATATTTCTTTTTGAGATTAATATCCGGCGTCACATTAATGTTTAACAAGAAGGTCAACAGACTAGTAACGATGATCATTCTTGAAGAAAACTACTGGATCAATGTCAAACTCCATCTACGTCATCCAAACCCTTCTGCGTTTGAGCAGATATAAGTTCAATCCATATTTTCTCATCCTCTTATTTTCTATGAATAATCATTTTAATCTAAATGGATCCATCTCTGAAAGGACACATTGGTTGTGATGATTAATCACCACGCGGCCTGAAATAAATGAATTTACATATCTAGGAACAAAGACATTATTTCTTTTGAGTTCGGCACACCTGGTCGGTACACCGCTGCCCACAGCGCAACACACTGCAGGAAAGCGCAATAAAGCCAGGAGAGTTATGATTATCATCTCAATCATAATGCCTGCGTCAGTAAGATGAATGCAGGCGAGGGAGCGTGGGGACACCGACTCTGCTTTTAATAAATCCCACATCACCGCTCGCCAAAGCTCGTCACCGCCACCATGACAACCGCATTTATTTTAGGACAGTTTGATAAATTAATTTGTTTTTATCGGATAAGAATACATTCTGGGCCGAATTGATCTTGACTGAGAAATGAAATGCGGCAGAGCAAGGCAAACTCTCCGGTTCTCTTTGGAGTTGTGAAGTGGTTTTGAAGTAGGTGTGCCATAAAATTAAAATTTTTTTTTTTTTTTGGATAGAGATTGAAGGATTTTGTAACTTCAGTTGAAACAACTGACAAAAAAAAATTTCAAGGAAATTAAAACTAAATATGTTTTTTGATTACTTAATAGGTAAAACTGTAGACCATAGAAATCTTATCTGAAGCAAAGACACCATATTTATTCTGATTCAACAGGCCTCGTTCTTAAAACTAGATTTAGATATGCATTTGGCAGATTTTATCAAAAGCCACTTGCATCGTATTCAATAAATACATTTTATGTTCATGTATTCCCTTAATCAGTTGAGTCATTGTTAGCGTCATGCACATCTATCATTTGAGTGACAGTAAGGTCCAACTTAAATATTTTAATATGATATGTATTATGTTTTATGAAATATTTACATATATTTACATGCTGTATAAGTGTTAATAGATAGTGACTATTCTACAAATTAAAATTAAAATGAAGGACATACTATGAATATGTATAAACTTATACGTACAAACATTTACAATTTTTTCAAATATATTTTTTTAATAAAAACATTAAAAACTTTTTTTTGTCCATAAAAATACTTTTGCAAATATTGTCCACAAATTTGTTCTGTTCGTGTTTCATGAATGCTTCTACAGTACATACATACATACATGCAAGCATACAAACATACACACATACATACATACACACATACATACATACATACACACACACACACACACACACACACACACTCGAGAAGACAAACTGGAGGAATGTGAGCTGGTGGAACAGCCTGCCTGATGGGTATCAAATGGAGCATCTTAGATAAAGACGCTTCTGCCAGACTTCACTTACACACAAACACACAAACCAAAACATCCTCACCAAAGGAGGCCAAAATCTTCACCAGACATGCAAAGATACGTGTAAAGACCCACTCAGTGCGTCCCTAGCAAGAAAGTACGCACATTTTGACGTATTAGGAAACCAGAATTTGCGTGTCACAAAAACATAGATTGGCAAAATCCCCGAATGCACACTCTAACAGGATGCGAGGAAGGATGATGGTTGCTATCGAAAATCTACATCTTAACAATATCAAGTTTCTATACACAAATGCTAAACATCGAAGTGGAAATGGTTGTCGGGGTGCTTAGGTGTAGTTAACCTTCTTATCGTAATGCTGCGCACTGCAGAATCAATAATAATCGTGCCGCACCAATCTCCATGACCGCCCAGGCGAGGAGGGAGCCAACATTGCCTTCAAAATGGAGGTGCGTTGAAATGTTTAATCTCTGCGGCAGTATGATAAGATTGCTTCCTCCATTTTGGTTCCAATGCATCTGAACCATCTCCCCTGTGCCAGGTCTGTGTGGGATGTGGTGTAGAAGCCATCTTTATCTCCAAACCCAAGAGTATCTCAGCTTTGTATCTTGGGCCCCCACACGAACAGAAGGAGAAAGGGATGATGGGTAATCTTCATCATCACAACTAAATGCTTGCTACTTGTTTGCGTCAATGACCTCTTATCTTAGAAGATCGACGTCAAGGCCTCTTAGTTGATTACCTGCTGAAAGGCACTAGCATTTGCTCATACCCGCCCACATAATATGGTAAATGCTGTAAATGTGTTATTCGCGTCAATGAAGCGACATACACAACCCATAATGTAAATTACGGATAAATAGCATATTCAATTAAATTGTATTAACGGTAATGGTGTAACCATCAACATTTTTGGTAACACTTTACTTAAAGCCTTTATCTGTAATGCATTATAAAGTGTTATTAAAGGGTATAATGCATTATAATTATTCATAATGTGCATTGCAATACATTATATCTTGTCGGAAATAATTATAACCTAATTTAAAATGCATAGTGTAACAATTAATTGCTAAGTGTTATAATATATTAACTGTACATTTTTAATGAATAATTGTAACTACAATGCATTATAAGATGCATTACAAGGCATAGATAATGCATTAAAAGTACTTTTATAATGCATTATACATAAAGGCATTAAGTAAAGTGTTGTTAAATGTTTTAAAAAATGGTAATAGTACTGACTTCTTTTGGGGTGGTTGTACCCCATGACATCTTGCAAGCTGTAAAATGTAATGGTGTCTTCTAGGTCTTCTAGAGTCGTTACTATGACTTCTTGTTTGGTTGTTTATTTGGTTTGGTGTATTCCTGTATGTTTGTGCATGTTGGGTGCATCACGTGACTGGATCGGTTGCACCAAATGACTTTTTGGCAGACAAAAGCTTTATTATTAGTCTTTTATTTAGTATTTTAACAAAACTTGATTTCAACCAAGAGGAAAGTTCTCTCAGAATTGAAGATATGATTAGAAAGACATTTTTGTTGATGTTGTTGTTGTTCTTTTTTTTTTATTTTTTACAATGACTTTGTTTGGTGTATTGCTGTATGTTTTTGCATGTTGGTTGCACCACACGACTTTACTGGTTGCACCAAATGACTTTTTTGATAGACAAAAGTTGTATTATTAATGTGTTATTTAGTATTTTAACAAAACTGCTTGGTGATGTCATCCCCAAAGGAAAGTTGTTTCAGAAGTGGATATATTACATTTGATTACAAAGACAATTTGCTCGCAGAGAAAATGCAATGAGACCAGAAATGTGTATTAAGAAAACAAATAGGGTAAAATTTTATTACATGCCATAAATTAAACTTTTCAGCTCTTCAGAAAAGCCTTGAATGACTGCAGTAGAAAGAATGACAGAAGTTGTTAGTAAAAAAAAAAAAAAAGGTCTATTCTTTGCTGTGGTGTTCAAATCACTGAGGCGACTGCAAGGTCATTAAGTTAACACGCTCTGGAAAATAGCTTGCCCCCCCACCTCCCCATTTTTAATGTCATCTGAATGCTCTTTGATGGAGGCGTAACCTTATTTCAAACTGTGTTAACCTTGGCTCTTCCTCCTTCCCTTTCGCTCCGTCTCGTTTATTTACCCAGGAACTATCTGCACACGGGGCGGTTTTGCGCTCTGATGAGCGCTTTATCTCTGAGCCCACCTTTCGCCTGCGTTGGTCTTGCGTTGGGTATCGGTGTTAATTATCTCGCCGTATTCCCCCTCTCCTGCCTATCGGATGGCCTCATCGCCACTACGTAATTGTACGCGGCTCACGGCCGCCCGCCCCTCTCTCACGGGACCTGTGGAAGAAGTGTGGAGGGAAAACAGTAGAGACTCCATCGGTTTGCATATTGTCTTGATTTTTGTACAAAAGCAACTACACGTAGAAGAAATATACAACGTGTCATGGAAAACTAAATAAATAAAGGGCTGCTTCTCATTGACTTCTAATTTTTTTTTTTTTTTAAATAAGCTGTTTATTAGTGGTCTTAAGCTTACGGCAAACCCTATTTGCACCATTTGTGCTATTACTATTACAACTGGACTTTTGCCTTTTGGATTTTTGACCACAAGCCTGCTAGTAACAACTTGGAAAACTCTCGCAACTACACAGCATGCATACAACATATGCTCATTACAAAAACAGGCCCCTACTTTAATTTTTGAAAGACTCCAAATCATACCTATACATACAATTCACTGCCGTTTCCAGCTGAAATGAACACTTGTGGCAGTAAAACATCAGCAACTTTTATTCACACAAATTACTGTACGATTATGGGGCTTATTATATATGTTGATGTTTGCATTACAAAACCAGCTCCATATGTATAGCTTTTCTGACATAGTAAACTTGCTCGATAGCCCACCTGGTACAGCATTGCAGTTGTAATGCAAAGCACTCAGGCACGATTCCACAAAACTAAAAGTAACCTGCCTGGCCTAGAGTCCTAGCCTAAAATGTTACTTTTTGCAATTTTAAAGTAAATAAAACATTAGTGCCTTTGTCAGATTTAGCAGTCACACTTTATTTTAAGGTCCAATTCTTGCTATTAACAACCCCTTAACTATGACTTCTGCCTCAATAAAGTCCTAATTTGCTGCTTATTAATAGTTAGTAAGGTAGTTGTTAGGTTTAAGTGTTGGGTAGGATTAGGGATGTTGACTATGTTCATGAAGAATATAAGTACTAATAAACAGTCAATATGTTAATAAAAGGCATGCTAATAAGCAACTACTTAAAAGTGAGAACTGCTCCCAATACTAAAGTGCTGCCGATTTAGCTTACTCTTAAGTAAATATTTAAAGACACTTTGAATTTTAGGTTAGAAAAATGCACACACGCTTGCTTTGTTGTTGTGGGGCTAATGCTTTAATTGGCGCAGGTTTAATTTCATAGTTTCTCTTTCTCATCACCTTTGCATCTGTCTCCCAGTTTCCATTCCACCCGCCATTCATTTAGTCTTTTTCTTGTAATAAAGCTGTGCTCCACGCCAAAGACTCCATGACCTTCTCTCAACTCTCAGACTCCATTGTAGCAATGAGAGAAGTAATTAATGTGTTATCCTCTCATCTGAGTATGTCGTCTTTTTAACGGAGGGGTACGGCTCCCTCTGTTTCTCTCACACTCTTAATTAACTTGCGGTTCGTCCAATCCTCACCACACAGCCTTTTCTTTTCTCCTCTGACGGACGTTCATTCACAATGAACAATGGTGGATGTGGACTCACGGTGAGTCACGGATGTACCATTCCGTTGAAGTTGTCAAATGCGGGTGAAGAGAAAGTGAGGGAGAGTAAAGGAGAAACGATGAAAAAGGGGAGATAAATGAAAAAGAGTTTAACGCATTGTACGTCAGCGTTTAAAAAGAACCGAGAGTACGTTGGGACAAGAAAAGAATAATCTCTTTAGGCTCATTTTGCACAGAATTTTAAAATGAGATACTGCATCTTAACCTTGTCATTGAATACAGAGTATCATACTGTGATGTCCATAGCTTTTGTACTAAAAGACTGTGTTGATTATGTATGTATGTATGAATTTCGTTATGTATTTGATCGACATTTTTGGCTATGTTTGGCCCTGTGGTCATTTAGAAAATAAGCTGTTAATTGCACTTTATTTATTTTGTCTATTAACAATGTTTTTTTGTTTTTGTTTTTCGTTATAAAATGTATTTTATATAACACTGTACATATATTATATAAACTTTTTTACATCATACTCATTTCCACCACATCTCAAATTATATAAAAGCATTATTTTAAATAACATTCTGTGATGGAAATTAAGATTTTTGTAATAAAATTGCACAATTGACTCCTTCTTACTAAGGTTACTATCATAGCTAGACTTTTGTGTATCCTAAAAACATACACTTTAATAATATGTTTACCTTTTTTGCATAAAATCACAGCTGAAAATGACACACGATAAAAATAAACATTATTTATTTAAATGTAATTTTTTCACGTACATATTGAAAGGGTTTCTTTTATTTTACTCTCTCTTTAAATTATTTATTTATTTATTTACTCTTTGAATTTCATAGTTTAAGACTGACATTTCAGGTCTTAGGAAAGGGTAAAGCCTAACCAAAATAGCAAAAAAATAAAAAATTATAATAAATAATAATAATAATAGAAGAAGAATGTTGAAAACAGTTTTAATGTGAACATCTTTAAAAACTAAAACCTGTTTCATATCAAACTCTGGGACATTAAAGTGGAAGAGGTTCAAGAAAAACTCTAATATAAAAGTTCAATAACAGAACAAACGTGTGATAGTATGAAAATACAAATAAAGGCATAATACTTTAATAGTGGAAACACTTAATGTCTGTTCACACCAAGTCAAGTTTTAGGTTCAAATCATACAACAATTTAGCAATTGACAACAGAACAAATTACAAAACATTAAACACGTCATCATGTGATGGTGTGCTGTTTGTTTGTTGCCTTTTGACTTGTTGTGTATAGTTTTGATACACCAAACATTTAATATTTTCTTGTTATTCAGTTAGATCAGACTTGGTATAAACAGGCATTTAGATATGTAAACGAAAATGAACATATTGTGCAATATATGTCAATGTGATGTTTACATTCGTTTAATTGCAAATATTGCTAGTTAATATTTCCGACTAACGTATCAAGTCAGAGACACAAACAAGCCTTTAGAAATCATGCATATGTACTTTTCTGCATGACACCTGACACCAACCTTTTCTACATATGCCTCTTCCCTATTGTGAGAGGAAATGCAAATCAAGTCTCAGGTCATTGGCAAAGGGCACGCGCCCCCATTACTAACACATAGCTGCTTCATTTTACCTCATGCTGACCCATCCAGGTGCTTCTCCGACTGTGGGCCTGCATTCCCTCTCAGTACAACAGTATGAAAGCTGATCTCAGATCAGGTTTCTCCATGTCCATTTTGATATGTGTTTGAACACACGACAATGCTGATCTAGTGACAGCTCTCTTAAATAAGAGTCCCTGAGGCCGCTGCAGTTGACTATGAGGTTGGTGTGTCCTCAGAGAAGTCAAAATCTTATCCATCCAGACCACTGAGATGCATTAGTATGCTAAGTGACTGACAGCCTAGTGTTTATATAGGCTTTGTTCAAGACAAACTGACCCTTGAGGGACCGAACAAGGAGCAGGGGTCCCTGTCAGGTCAAGGGTCAAAATGTGATGACCCTTAAGCTGGCTTTGTCCTCTCTGATTAAAGCACTCAGTGTTTCTGAAAGTGCCCTTCATTGCAGTAAAAACAAGGCCATCGTTGAGAGGGAACAACCTGGAATGTTTGACGATTATTTATTTTTTATTTTTTTTGTATTGCATGCTAAAAGCATGATCTACTTAATATGACATCAATTATCTAATAATAATACAATAATTATCTAAAATAAGTTATTTACAGTTTAGGTAATGAAGTTTGCATTTGCATCAGCGGTGTCGAAAATATAAGAACAAATAAATAAATAAAAATAAACAAATAATAAAATAAAACAACAAAATAAAACAAATACTACTTATTTGTAAATACTAATCTAATAATTAATATTACCTTAAATTAAACAACTTTCTAGATTATTGTAGATACATTTTCAACACTTTCGTTGACTGATATTTTCATAAATGTTATCATAAATATATGACAGTGTTGACAAGGTGCATGTGTATTTTTTCATGTTCACTTTAATAAATCTGAAACTGAGTTTCAATTTTAAAAAGTGTCCAAGCTGCCCTTTCATTTCATAATGTAAAGTTTTAAGTTTAGTCTTGAATTTGAAATGTTTTCAACAACATGGATATTTGAGTTTTAAAATCAAATCTGGTAAAGTTATTGTAATGCAAAATTGTAAACACTAAAGTTATGATAGCTAATTGCAAAACATTATTTTTTTTTTTTACATAAATTGATTTATGCTCTAAAGAAAGTGGTTTTAAATATTGATACATTGAGTAAAATATTGATTAAAATTTAAATGACAAACAAACAAACAAACAAACAAACAAATAAACAAATAAATAAATAAAACATTTGGGCTAATACAAATAATAATATTAATTAAAAAAACAAACAAACTTGTTTATCATATCTGACTACTTTCAAAGCTGACATTTTGCTATTTTAAAAACTAATAGAGGGTAACTATGGAATATGTTTTAAATTAAAAATAATTTAAGAAACGAGCATTTGAATAATTGTAAATTTGCTGAAAGAAGGAGAAGAAGAGGAGAGTAGGGTCATTCGCCCTCAGATGTCAAAGAGCGATGTATATCATCTCACGCATGCATATTTCCATCTTAATTTTAATTAAAACTCAGCAGAGATGAGTGTTTTAGGGTATAGCTATTATAAAAATCATTCCAACATTACGGTCTGTGTTTGTGACATGGTTTTATTTTGCTTTTTGAACTTAGCAGTAATAAATTACACACTAGCGTAGCACGGCTGAGCAGCTCCTATCTTTTTAATTTCCTAAATGCAATTCATTGCTCCGAACATGGGCTCAAAACATTAATTAATTTGTATTTGATAATTTGCACATTTTCCTAGCATGACATGAGTGAATTTCGCCTCTCTCTTTAAACTTCGCTCTGCCTATACAAGTTTAATTAAGCTGAATCTTTCTGCATTATCGACAGCATGAATTGGAAGCTTTTTAAAACATATGAGGTGTGGATAGCGTTATATAAATATATATTTTAATTTGGAAAAGAGAAAGCATTTGAAAACGAAGCAGAGGGATTGCTGGAGGTGGTGTACATTTCATTGTAATTTACAGAGAATTGCAGAGACTGAAAAATAAATATGACTTAGAAAATCAGTCACACGCACACACAATTGTCATTAAACCGGCATGCGTTTAGCTGAGAACTTGTTGGGCCTATAGCTACAAAAATTATTAGTCATAAAATTGATTGTTTTCCCATCAAGTGTGTTGGTGTGAGATGTTAAAGCGGAAACTTGAGGGGCAGATTGAGTGATGTGTGTAAACGTTAGCATATCAATCTTAGCATAATCAGCCTTCTTCCATCAGATTAGCATGAATGTTTTTAGCTACATAGGATGTTGATAAACGTTCTCTCGTGCACAAACACACACATTCCTGTGATCTGCATGCACTCTGGCTTTTTTCAGAACCTAATCCAAGTTTGATCTCCCATGATCGCAACATTTACGCAACACGACAGATGAGCACAACGATAAAAATGCTAAATTAATGAAACATAGATCGCAAGATCTCCCGCTCCATTTCTTCCTCAGATTACTCGGAGAAGAGACACGAGAGTCGTATAACCCTAGTTCTGTGCTCATTTCTACCCTCATCTATCCCAGCATTCTCTGCCACTGTTTTTGAAAAGCAGACCTTTATTCTGTATTACTATTTTGTAGTACTATTACATCAGGCTAGTTTTGAATTGTGAAATTAACCCTGCTTCATATGTTTATATATTGTGTTCAAAGCAAATCAAGGCTCAGTTTTAAAATGTAAGCAGACAGTTATTTTTAGTTATTTAAATTATTTAGAGTATAAATAATCGAGAAATCAAATAATAATAATGATGATAATAATGATGATAATAATAATAATAATAATAATAATAATAATAATAATAATAATAATAATAATAATAATAATAATAATAATAATAATAATAATAATAATAATAATAATAATAATAATAATAATAATAATAATAATAATAATAATAATAATAATAACACATTTTATAAAATCTATAAAAAATTATCAAATATATTTAGTTTTTTTTTTTTTTTTTTTGGTCACTTTATTTTAAGGTCCAGTTCTCACCATTAACTACGATTTTTTTTGCCTCAAACTCCTAATTTGCTGTTTATTAATAGAAAGGTAGTTGTTAAGTTTAGGTATTGGGTAGGATTAGGATGTAGAATATGTGCTTTATTTACTAATAAACAGCCAATATGTTAATAATTGGCATGCTAATAAGTAACTAGCTAATAGTGAGAATTGGTCCCTATACTAAAGTATTACAATATATATATATATATATAGTGACAATACAGACAATTCAGTGCATGCGTGAACTCAACTGAATTAATCATTCGGTCCCACTTTATATGAACTATTATGCACTTACATTTAAATTAATAATTTGATACAATGAACTTATGGTGTACATACATGTCTTTACATTGTACTTATATTTAAAAACAAAATCCCTGCATGTAATTACATCTGTAATTGCATTTATAATTACACTGTTGACCCATCCGTTACACCCTAACCCATCCTTAAACCTAGCCAGACCACCAAACCTGTCCCTAACCTTACCAGTATCCCACCTCAATAGCAGCAAAAGTGTTTTACAAGACAATATGAACACAATAAATACATTGTACTTTTTTAAATGTAGTAGTTAAGGGCACTTTATATAAAGTGGGACGAGTCATTCAAACTGATTTGAGAACTAATTCAGACTGAACCAACTGCTTGATCAAATCTTTGAATAGCATTGACTCAAAAGAGTGATTTATTCATGAACAGTGTGTTGTTCATACCACAGTAAAATGAATCTAACGAGTCCTTAAAATAAACTATGCATTTCCTTACATGTATTGTTTTAATGTGAAGTAACAAAGTAACAAGAGGAACATCGACCAGTGTAACAAAGTAAAAGTATAATGTGTCATTATTTAATTACATATTTTCCAAAAAAAGTTAATCCATGTCCTATATACACTGAACAAAATTATAAAGCAACACTTTTGTTTTTGCCCCCATTTTTCATGAGCTGAACTCAAAGATCTAAGACTTTTTCTATGTACACAAAAGGCCTATTTCTCTCAAGTATTGTTCACAAATCTGTCTAAATCTATGTTAGTGAGCACTTCTCCTTTGCCGAGATAATCCATCCACCTCACAGGTGTGGCACATCAAGATGCTGATTAGACAGCATGATAATTGCACAGGGTATATATATATATATATATATATATATATATATATAAATTAATTAATAAAACTCCTTGGAGAAAACATCAGAAAGTAGTGCAAATTCTCATTCCTTTTTTTATAGAGGAATGACAAAAATCTCATTTTAGTTACACTGCATCATGTTTCTCTCATTACATGCAGATTTGGTCAAATAATATCTCTCAAACTTTGTAAAATATGCATTTTGAAGTAAATACGGCACACAAATAGCTTCACATAACAAGACAAAATGTGAACAATTTATTAGTATTTAAAGTTGATGTCTACCTGCCACAGCAAATGAAGAATGACCCATCAACCTGACCCATCAACATGTTTTTAAGGTACTAGAAAGGACTAGAAAGGATTAGGAATTAATGATGACTCAATAAAACATTGCCAATTGGCCCCCTTTTATGCTCGATTCTCTGTCCTGCTTCGATGCACACTAGACAAATTACCTGCGTGGCGGCGTCAGGCACAGAGCTAGTGAGCGGGAACACCCCTTGACACAGTGCCCTCTACCCACTATCTCAATTATTCCCAAAACCACCTGATAAGGAGAAAAAAGATTCCAAATGAATTGACCTGAATGACGGGGTTTCCTCATTCAGTCAAAGCGCCACAATGGCTCCACCTCGCCCCTCCAAGTCTTTCCACCCAACACCTTGATAAAACCTCCATTCTTTCATTTTCTGTCTCTCGTTCCCCTCTTTCATTTGCTCTACGATCCCGGGCCACCGGGGAACACATGGGCCTTTGTTCGCTGAATTGGTTTTCTGATGTTTCTCTTTCTTGCTTCTCTCTCTTCTCGACTCGTCTTTTCTTAGGGGAGAGTCTGATTAATATCATCCGTAACGCGAAGCGGTGACGCAGACGGCCCCTCTCTCAGCTATTACCGCGCAGAGTCACTGAGCTTAATACCCGAAATATTACAGTCACAGCGTAATGGGATTCCAGCGCAGAATATGAAAAGCATGAATTTGTGCATTTTGAAATGAAGGCAGAATAACTCAAGCGGCTCATTAATGAGACTCACTGTGTACAGAACTCATACAGGACGTATGATGTGAAGCTCTGATGTACCGTTTATGATTCATGTTCAAAATTAGCTTAAAAACAGTATGTTACTGTTCAAGCTTAGAAAAGTATGAGTGCTAGATTAGTTATTGGAAGGCCTACAAAATGTAAGTGAAGTCCAGTTAAGTTTCAACCCTTCTGAAAAGAACAAGAAAGGAATACTGCCATGCTGCTAACAGCTAACAACGGTAACACTATTCGCTATTTGCTAATTAGCACGCATATTACTAGCATATTGGCTGTTTATTAATATTTACGAAGCACTTATTAATTCATGACAGTATTTTAGATACCTTAAAGCTACCCAATACCTAAACTTAACTACTACAACAACTGCCTTACTTACTATTAATAAGCAGCAAATTAGGAGTTAATTGAGAGAAAACTCTTGAATAGTGAATGTGTTCCCAAAACAGAGGAAGCACTTTTTATAGATATTAGAAGCTGCTAAAAACGTCCTAAACCATTCGCCTACTTCAACACTGATAATCTGTGTAAAAAGGCCCATTTTGTCAGCTAGCTGTGTTGGCTAGCTAGATTAGCCTGAAGAACTGTGCTGTCTGCAGTTCACACACACACACACACACATTCCCTGACTTTCCCTTGTTGTGCTCCCCGTGCCAAAAGGTTTTGATAAATGAGATGGTTTAATTAATACCTTTCCAGTGCTTAGTGCAGGGATCTTATAATTAGTCCTGGTTTTAAAAGCATAATCTCCTGACATCGAGATCTTATCACACTCGCACACAAACACACACGTTCAAGAGTCTGACACACACTGCTAGCCTGGATGATTGTGTTTGTGTGTGTGTACGTTTGTATTCAATCCCTGTCAGTCACAACAGATTTAAGAGTTAGCCTCCATTGCAAACAGTTGTTTTAAACAGTAAATCACTGTGATAGGGAAACAGAAAGAGAGATAGAATTAGTCACAGTAACACAACTTTAAATATGTCACTGTTTCTGCAGGATGTAATCTGCACATAGCATGCAGAAAATACATGAAATATCATGATATACTACTTCTATCAAGTGATATTAGTAGTAGTGATGGTCACACTTTATTTTAAGGTCCAATTCTCGCTATTAACAAACTAGTAACTGTGACTTTTGCATCAATAAACTCCTAATTTGCTGCTTATTAATAGTTAGTAAGGTAGTTGTTAAGTTTAGGTATTGGGTAGGATTAGGGATGTAGAATATGTTCATGAAGAATATTAGTATTAATAAACAGCCTATATGTTAATAATAGGCATGCTAATAAGCAACTAGTTAATAGTGAGAACTGGTCCCAATACTAAAGTGTTACCAAAGTGATATGACATATTAAGACATTTTACAGTATATACAATTCTAGATATCATTCTAGCTATTTTTTATTTTCAAGTTAACTGGATGAATAGCTGGACACCATAATGAAGTCATGTGACAAGAATAAACTATAATATATACTATGTTATGCATACTATTTCATATACTCCTTAAAAAATGGTATGCTAGGCAGTATATTGTGCAGAATACCATGCTAGTAAATAAGTAGTTAATAAAATGTAATGTAGCAATTTAAGACAGAGATATACTACAATAATCATTATGTATAAATGTAAGTCATATAGTTGTGTAATTATATTTGAATTTTACTTAAAACAAATTTAATTTGATAACATAACATAACATAACAGCTACATGTAAAACATTTACTATATTTTTTTCACCTTCAGTTGAAGTCAAGATCATATACATAATATAACATTTAGATACATTTTATTTTCTTAACTTTAGCTTTAGTTGACATTTAATATTTTTTGTATTATTATTAATAATATTAGCTTAACATTGTATATTTGCATACTTTTTTGTATTGCAAAGCTATTAAAATAATCATTATACATGTAGGAAATCATACACTTGTGCACTACTTTATTATTAATAATAATATCATAGCATATATCATATGACATTGTTAACATCGCTACATGTAAAACATTTATTTTAAAACATTTATTGTTTGTTTGTTTGTTTGTAAAACGTTACCTTCATTTATATAGCACTTTATACAATTCATATTGTATAAAAGCAACTTTACAGTGTTAAAAAGTAAAACAATGTTTCAATAATGCAAACTAAATTCAATTCTGCTGTAAAGCAGCTCTAAAAAGAGGACAAAAGTAAGCAGTCAATTTTTCAGTTAAAGTCAATTCATCATTGATTTAGTGATGTCATCATCCAGTTTAGTTCAGTTATCTTAGTCTGTGCAATCGATAATATTGCCAAAAAAGTGAATATGCAATTAAACATCAATATTAATTAAATTCAACATGTTATTCTTTAACACATTTTCCTTTTTGTTCACATAATTAGTTTGGGCTCAAACAATAATTGGTTGGTCCCTTGCAATACTACCTCAGAAACCTTACTGAAGACCACCTGGCCTTAAAACACAAATACACACAAACCAAATGAAGCTGCATGTATCATCTGCAGAACCTTCTCGCTACTTCCCACCTTAAGTAAACCTGCACAAAAAAAAAAAAAAAAAAAACACTCTGCAACTCTGTATTAATTACAAACTGGTTAGCAGTGACTTTGTGAAATGCTGTATCATTTAATTGAAAAACTAATGATCCCAATTTCACCAACTTCTAATTAGAAACAGCACAACTGTTATCATTGTCTCACTGATGCGTGCAAACATGCACAAAGGCCACGCTCACACACTCACTGAGTCAAACACACACACTCGTATAAAATCCAAAGGTTGCGTCTCGCATTTGTGGATATTTTCTGGGTATCCGTGGCATGTCTTCACAGACAGAGTCAAACACTGCGCTTCACAATGAGAAATCAGATAATACCGTCATATTTCGATACACTGTCTCCATGTTTACACAATCAGAACAATGTGAGATTTTATTCCCTCAACACACATACAATCACGCTGCGAGAACATTACACATTGTGAAGTTGAGATTTTTGTATAAAACCTTAATGAAACATACAAAATTAGAAAAAGAAAAAAAATGGGGATATTGACGACATTCCAACCACTGCAGAAAAATAAGTCCTCTTGTACTGTAGCAACCTTTTAAAAAGAGTACTTATTATGAAAATAATTTACTTCATTGCTTGCAAATGAAATGTAATGATTTCAGACAAGCAATTGCATGTTGATTGCAATTAAATACATTTGAATATTACATTCATTCACACACACACATTACATATATATATATATATATATATATATATATATATATATATATATATACATACACACACATGTTAGTGCTGTCAATCGATTAAAAAAAATCACTAATCGCACATTTTTTCTAAAAATTTATCGCAATTAATCACGATCATAATTGCAATAATTTCCCATTCAATCTTCAAAGTAATGTAGAAAAAACTAAGATAGTACATTTTTAATATTTGTTTAATGGCATCTTTTTTTATGACTGAAGGCGAGCATCACTGATACCAATACTACTGATGTCTCTAGGAATTTTTTTTTTTTCCTAATATTGAACCATTGACTATGGCCATTCAATATTACAGCATAATTGAAAGCTATCCATTTGAATATTTATTAGACTTTAAAAGATAACAACTTCTATTTTAAGTGAATTAAAACAATCTTCACATAAGCCTATTATTATAAATGTCATATTTAGCTACCAGCAAGTAGGAAGTATACAGAAACCGAGGTCCTGACTCTCTGTGGTCATTAAAAATCCCATGGCACTTCTCGTAAAAAGTAGGGGTGTAACCCCGGTGTCCTGGCCAAATTGCCCCCAGTGGTTGAGGAGAGACCCCCCCACATGACTGTAAAGTGCTTTGGGTGTACAACAATACACAATAAAGCGCTATATAAATTCATCATTAATTCATTCATTCATTCAGAAATCGAATAAAGTTATCAAACACTAAATTCTAAATTAAATGTAGATGAATTCTTAAAGCTACAACAGTTATTTATTTCCTCTCTTTTTTTTTTTTGATTAACAGACAGCAGCTGGGCTATTATGTTATTTTGGCTGCTATTACTTTAAAAGCTGCCGCACATGTGGCGGATCTGAAACGCATCGTATTTTCTCACAAGTCTTTACCTTTTATATATTATTGACCTTTAATATGAAATGATATACAGCACGCCGGCGCATTTGTGTGTGCAACTGAAGAGCATGCACTATGAGCACAGTATAACGGCTGACAGGACAGGAAAATTCGTTTTTACTGACATCTCATCTGACCGCAGTTCACTGATGTTCTACTGAAGCTCTTTGTCACCTGTACCATTTCCGCGCTCATTTGACTAGAGCCTACCGCTGAGGCGAACCTGGAGAGCGCAGCTGAAAATTGTCCCGTTTTATGTGGTCGTTAAGACGTTCAGCGTATAAATAAACATAATTCTTGTCAATAATAAAAAGAGACCGAAGCAGCAGTTGTGAGTGGGGTGGGGTCAACCCTAGCTCCGCCCCTGCATTAATTGCCTTAAATATTTTTAACACGTTAAACTAAAAAATAAATAATAATTGCCTGCGTTAACGCGCTACTTTTGACAGCAATAATATATCATTCATACGCCCATGGCGTACATGTTAGGGGTTTGTTCTACTCCCAAACCTTAAATAGCTATACCAATAATAGTGATACTTGACTAGTTAAGCAAACAAGAAAAACACAACATAACACGGCTAAAGCATGACTCTATAGATATCTATACAGTAGATGAAAACACCCAAACAAGTTCAAGTCAACACAGGCATCACCTTTACAGGTGCTCAAAACTTATTGCTGTAGGCTACTTGGCATTCTGACTAGAAAGGCGGCCAACGTTTTCAATTAAAGATGTGTCTTTTAGCAGGCAATAACTCAGATTTATAGTTTGGGTAATGGAATTAATGTATTTGAATTGGAAGATATATATAAGGGCATATATTTTTCCCATCTCGTTCAGCTCACGTATAAGACATGCAATTAATTTCCAAGAGCATTTTTTCTCAGAGAGCTTATTGATGACAATGCATATGATTTATTTGATTTGTCTAGACACTCCCTGTGCTTTCCCAAGGCAGAAGTATGCGTGTGTGTTTGTGTGTTTGGCATCTTCTGCCCCGATGTGTGTGATCTGTATTAACTGAGTGTCAGGGTGAAAGGTGAGCTCTGCCGTGAAGCAATAAAAGCAGAATTAAATCATAAATACAGTGTTACAACAACAAACTGTCAGCTTTAATAAATGATAGCGATGATAACTATGGAAACCAAACAGATCGCATTGTAATACATTGTAAAACAGATAAATATTTTTCTGGCTACTTTACTGTCATTGACTATTAATTTCCCACAAGGGGCTAGACAGCAGACCTCAATGATGGATTCTCAAACCATGTTCACGTTCAGAGTCTGGCAATGAGAGAGCTCATAGCCAGACTCATGTATTTAGAATAGTCTCTTTAATATTTGAAAGTGAATACAAGTCTCCATTCTCATAAATGTATGTCATTTGTGCATTAAAAAAAAAAAGATATATATATATATATATATATAATATTTATTATTTATTTAACCATCAAACCATCAAATAGACCCATAGTGATTTTAATGATTGACATTGACTTTGATAAATATGTGTTGGTACCACTAAATAACCAATAGCTAATTACATTACTTCAACCCTGTGGATGCCTTTGAAGTGTATTAACAGCCAAAATTACACTATAAAATACTTTACATCAATTTCAATAAGTAAATTCTGGTAGTTTTGATTTGGAGTTGAAAATTACAGGGTTGAGAGCAAAAAAATTGCTAATAACTGCAAATATATATTCTGCCTAACATAATTTACAGTCAATATTCTTTGTACTGTATTTTTTTATTTTTTAGAACAATTTAAAATACTAATAAAGGTTCTAAAATAAACCCCCCAAAAATAGAATGATAAAGCATTAACATAACAGGGTTCAACAGGAACATTTTGGTAGAATTCTACTATTATTATAGTTGACTAATATTTAAAATTTTCCTCAAATCTAAAAATGATGAATAGGAATGTGTAAGTTAACTTATATTCAGATGAAAAATTAATTGAAACGTCACCTGGTTTGATATGCTTGTGCTAAATCAAGGAACTCTTTTAATATTCCTATACTTTTACAACAGTTCAATGTCACACATACCAGGACAGAAAAACCTTGAGGGTTTTTCTCAAGACAAGTGTGTTTGGAAGACACTGCGTGACGGTTTCTTTAAGAGAAATTGTCTTGAGATGTCCATTTAATGAAAGTCAGGAAAGCTGAAAGAGCCACTTTTCTCTTTTCAGAGTATGAGTATGAGATCTGGAAACTAAGAGAGTGAGGTGTCAGTCTGATTTATTGGCCGCCATTTTCACTGACCTCATAATATATTGAGTGTGTTGATGTTACACAATGCAATCGTTAATAAATCTTAAGTGAATAAACAGGTGACAGTCATCTGAATTACTCATGCACTAACAATTGAAGAATAAAACAGATGCATGACAGTCTTGATCGATTCTCTTTCCTGGTAAAGCACAATTGGATGAGATGGGTGGTTTGGCAAACTGAGAGAGCTCATAGCTTATTCTTGCTTAAACTGACAATCATTGTGTATATTAAAGGGGTAATAACATGATTTTTTCTTCTAAAACTGCTTAAAATGTCCTCCACCAGTTTAAATACAATATCTATTCAAATTAATGCTCCAAAATAACTCATTTTGAAATCCTAATAACATTACATGGCATATGACCGCCACATTTACGACTCAAAGATGCCTACTCAGTTTCCAGGAACTTGGTCCTGCCAGTCACAGTGAAGTAAAAAGGAGGAAGCAGCCCAGATATTACCCCTAAATGACAAAAGATGACAAATGACAAAATGACGCAGCGCCTGAAAATAGTCCCCAGCTAAGTAACTTCCAATAAGCCTATTTTCAGGCGCTGTGTAATATCATTGCGCCTGCTGCACCCATGGTACGACAGCAAAGTTCCTTGATTATTACGCCGGAATGAGAGTATAGTTCCTAGAAGAGAGTATCGGCCTAGAAAATCGCAACTTTTCATTTTCCGTCGGTCTTAGTACACAATGTAACTACAGAAGAGTCAAGTTATAAATAGGAAAAAAATTGAAATTTTTTTAATTGATTCATTTTTGAGCGAGATGCTAACGGTCTAATCAGATTCAATGATCTATGCTAAGCTACAGCTAAAAGTGCTACTGCCAGACCTGAAGATCAGCTGGCTGGATTCGAATACGGTAAAACTCAACTGTTTAACTCTAGGGGAGTTGGAAAATGAGCCTATTTTCAAAAATAGTGGAGCGTTCCTTTAAATACATAGACGAATTTCAGAACAGATTTTGCTGTGCCCTGTTGCGGTTTCCCTTAGGGCAAATTATTTATTTTTCATTGGCTCAAGTTAAAAAATATAGATGCGAATCATTACCCTACATTTTTTTTATTGGATGAATTAAACATTTTTTTCAGTGTATCTGGTACAATTGATGTCTGGCAATATTTTCTTCCAACATATTGGATTTTTTAAATGATTGATTATATAAAGTAATCCTCTTTTATTTGAATTTATTAATCTTTTTTTTTATTTAATCTCTTATCTTATTGTTATATCTATTTAACTTTTTTTCTTTTATCTTGTCAGACTGTATTCATATGTCTGTTATTCCTCATTCCTTGATTGTTTGTTCAAATTATGTTATTTTGTTTATATATAAAAGACAATAAAAAGTTGATAACAAAAAAAAACACATTGTACACCTTCTTATAAAACAAATGTCACACTTGATAACACAAATATATCAACTATACACTATCTATCGGTATGCTTTGACTGTATTTTTGCTAAATGAATGTTAGAATGAATACTATTCTACCAAATGGGTTTGCAATGCATGTACTTCTGAACATAAATAGCTGGGAAAACTAAAACTATATTATGGATAAATTGAAATAAAAAGTACTTCTGGAGCAAGAAACCTTGAAACTTTTACGTCATAAACAAATCGTTGCGAAATAAGTAAGTAAGTAAATAAATAAGATATGACCAAGGTTTGTTGTCCTTACAAAACATTTTCTTTTTTTCTCTCCCTAGCGAAGGAAAAGAAGATGATCAGGATGACCAGGAAGACAGAAGCAGCTAGATATACAGGTAGGGGTGGAGAGACAGGGTGTGTGTGGTGTAACCCTAGCCCCGGGGCAGTGTAAGTGAGCAGAGGGGGACAGTAGGACTGGCCTGACTCCAGTCGCCCGGCCTGGCCCCTAATGGGGTCCCTTTCTCTGCCTGCGCGCCGCTGTGCTCCCCTAATTGAAGGTAATTGTTGGGAAGAGGCTTCGGCTGCCCAAAGCCACACAGAATTCCCACTGTTCCTTTCTCCCAGACGGGCAGACCCAGAGCGGGAGGGGGCGGCCGATGGGGCGGATCACATTTCCGACTGGCCCAGGTCCCTGCTCGATGTCTTATGGCATGCATGGGCTACACACACACATAAGTGTATAATTGTGTCCAACCTAAATGGGCATCCTGTTCTGGAGTGACAGCTCAGTGGGTGCGTGAAGCCTGATGACAGACAGACAGAACGGGAGAATAGAACACGAAAGAGAGAGAGAGCAATTGTGTTCGTGCTGATTCATCGGTAGAAACCTGTAGTCACCATCCTCAGTTAAACGCTCACACACACACGCAGGTGATGAAATAATGCTGAAATGAGGATTGGACGCGCTGAATGAGGAACTGTAACCGTGTGTCAGTACGGGATGCATCGCTGCTGCAGAACTGGGCTCCGTGCCCAACTACACATTACACTATCTACTGCGGGAAAGAGAGAAAGAGGGAAACAAAGAAAGAGAGAGAGGGAAACATGCCAGTGGAAACATGGGTCCATCATGCTGAAGCAGGTCTGAAAATGAGACGCACTGTATGTAATGAAACCACTGGAATTTTCACAAACACATTGTGCAACTGTATGTCAGAAAACATGCCTAAACTTCAGCTAATGCTGAACAAATAAACCACATACTGTATTTAGCACATTCCTCAGCCAGTTTTATCAGTGGTCTTTGATAATGCTAATAGGCCTGTTACTATTATTTAGGTTAGGGATTTGAAACTATAAAGTACAGTACATGAATGATACCTCACGTTTACACTTAAAGGGATAGTTCCCCCCAAAATGAAAATTATGTCATTAATTACTCACCCTCATGTCATTCCAAATCCATAAGACCTTTGTTCATCTTCAGAAGACAAATTAAGATAGTTTTGATGAAATCCGAGAGCTTTCTGATCCTGCATAGACAGCAATGGTACTACAATGATCAAGGCGCAGAAAGGTAGTAAGGACATCATTAAAATAGTCCATGTGTCATCAGTGGTTCAACTGTAATTTTATGAAGCTACAAGAATACTTTCTGTGATGCATGCATCGTGGTACTCTCGTGAATGGCAGCAGAGAATGACACGGAAGAGAAGAATTGTTGAATAAAGTCATTATTTTTGTTTTCTTTGCGCACAAAAGTATTATTGTAGCTTCATAAAATTATGGTTGAACCACTGATGTCACATGCACTATTATAATGTTTTCCTTACTATGTTTCTGGGCCTTGATCATGTTAGTTCCGTAGCTCTTAGAAAGCTCTCGGATATCAAAAATATCTTAATTTGTGTTCCGAAGATGAACGAAGGTCTTACGGGTTTGGAAGGACATGAGGGTGAGTAATTAATGACAGAATTTTCATTTTTGAGTGAACTATCCCTTTAAGTAGGTATTTGAGTCATATCAAGAGACCAGAAAATCAAGACTCTGGAGATCTCTTGATTTTAACTAATAAGCAACCACTCAGAGCATCACGACGACATAGAAATGCATGAAAAAGCCAGGCTGATTAGCATCCCGGTGGCAATTTCTGCACCTCAGAATATATAAAATCTAATTGTTCTGTTTATTTTGGTCGCTTTTACTTATAATGGCAACCTAATATAATGGAAAGGATGGAGAAAAAGGGTTAAAACGGGTTTGGGAAATAAATGTCGCCAGCCAGATTCGAACTCACATTTGTAGCATGACCACCACAGCTCAATATAAGCATTTTTTAAATACTGTTTATACTTTAAAATTACTATCTGACTGTTATTACTGAAACAGAATCTGTAACATACATACATACATGTGGTTGCTAGATCTTGTCAGCCAGTCAGAAAACAGAAGGTGGACTTTGTCCAGTGGCATGAGTTTGGGGCAGAACTACATTGGATTGTGTTGAACAGTGGAAAACGGGTGTGTTCTGAAAACTGTATTAATTTTATCTATCTGTCTAACTTCATCCAGACTCAGAAACACAGAATGAACATCTGTTTACAGGCATAAAGTGGATGCCTTTGAAGTGTATTAACAGGCAAACGTTCTTAACATCCTTCTAGATACCTTCCCCAACACAATATTATTGATGTTGGCCTGAACATTACACCAAAGTTCTGTGAAATCGCCAAAACCTCATATTTCCCTCCACGCCAGATTTCCGCAGTGTGAGATTCTGTCGAGTGTGCGGAGCACTGGGCTGAAATGAGAATTACCTTCCCGCTCTGCGCGCTCAGAGACACCGCGCTTGGCTGAGTTTAGCCGTACGGACGCAGCCATGCGGGAAATCCAGATTCCAGCACTATCAGGGAAATGGCACATATGACTGCGGTGCCTAAGTCGGCCCTAATCAGGTCAGCCTAATGGTAACTCACCATCACCATCATTCCAGTCAGACTGATTGAGCCTCTAAGCCTAAATAGCAATGCTCTTTTCCGCCTAAAGCGATTCCTATATTACTTTTCGCCCTAAACCCAGGAAGAGAGAGCGAGAGAGAGGGGGGGAGGCTGAGATGGAAAAGCGAGTGTCCCGTGCGTCCTTTTCTCGGCGGAGTCAGCAAACATTCTGATTCACTGACTCGCTCAGCCACGGTTGCAAAATCAACAGCGCTATCTCCTCTGTGTGATTGTTCCTCAGCCGAATTCAAAGCAACTTACGATATTCATTTCCACACCGCAGGAAGAGATGATTGCGTTCATTGTGTTAGCTAGAACCGAAAGATCTAATGAAGACAGCGAACCGACGACTTTTTGTTGCACAAAGATCTTTGGGCCTCTTATTGTCTGACCTCCTTGCCCAATCGCGCCGTTGGCGTCTCAGATGGCGGCTTCGAACTTGTGCGGCGTAGACATCGGGATGTGGCCGATAATTAGTCAGATTAAATGAATTTGGAGTCTTTCTTTTCCGTGAGAGATTTCCACCATAATTACTGCGGTTTAATTAAAAGTTCCCGTCAATCTGCCAGATTGCCGACTGGGCCGAATAATGGACGAAGCCGACGAAATGAAACCTTAATCCAGCGTCAACATTAATATCTGATGCCTGCAAAGACAAACCTCTTTTTTAGGGTTTTAGAATCTCTAATAGAGCACTATTATATCTTTTAAAAACTCATTATGGGATCTACAGGAATACTGCAAGCGGGATCCTTAGAGGTTGCTGCAGTATTCTGTACCACAATGAATCTGGAGAGGAGAGGTCCCCATCTGGGAGGTGGCATGCAATTAGAGTACACTGGATTAGTTTCTTTTTAAAGTTATTGAAACACAATGAGAGTACAGAACGCTTCTTTTCCCACTGTTCAACTCTTCAAACTAATCATCTGCATTCTTTGGAAGTGTCTTTTTTTCCCTTCTAAGCTCCATCTATCACATGCACTAAGCGTTAAAAGCCTCTATTTCAAACAGGAGGGTTGAAGACACGTTACAGGTCACAGTTTGAGAGGAATTAGCAAAAAAACACGCCGCAGAAAGCCCTCGACGGCGCTCTCATTAATGTAAGTGCTGACCTGGGAATTCACAAACTTCACCCGAGAAACTTCCCCCGACATGCGCGCTAATAATGAACCTGCGTGGAAACGTTATTAGCGGAATTAAATGCCATTGCTCATGACAATGAGGTTGTGTGGATAAATGTGGATGAACATAATATTTTGAGCGAGTGTGAAGGAAACCTGATTTTTCTCAGTGAAAATATCATCTAGAGAAGAGGGTTTTCAAACAAGCGTCGCTCCCTGAAATCCTCAGAGGAAAAAGTGTGCAAAACAGTTCACATTTACAGAATTTGACATTGATACCGTCACGCTCTTGTTTGTAAAAACTGGACAGTAATGATGGTAATATACATACAGTATATACTTACCACTTACAACGTAATAAATACAAAGTAATGTTAACTTTTTTGTACGATGACAAAAGTAAATACAATTTAATTTAGCAAGCAAATAGAGAATCTTTATAATATCCTTAAAACTTGCAATTTGAAGATAGAATGCATGATCTGGATAAACAAATAGTGAAATGGAGCATAATGTGGATGGATTGGATTAACAAACCATTTCTGTAATGTAAGATTCTGAAAAACTTTTCAACATAGAAAATTGCTTTGTGATTTATGTGATTTTAATCATGAAAATGCGTTAATGCCTTTTAAATGATATATAACATGTCACATTGTATGACCGAAGCTACAGATGGTCAAATAAACACGTTCCTTTTGTTTGTGTTTTTTGTTAGCAAGTTAACCATTTAGCCTACTAGCTTACCATAGTGCTAACTGGTTATCCTGTTCTCCTAGTATATGCAAGATACAACAACATATAATCAGCAATATTTAATGTTAATATCAATTAGCTATTAACCATTAATTAACAAGAACATTGATTAGGACCACAGAGCGACTGAATCTTAGCCATTATAGCATTAAAAATTTTTTTTAAATCCCTTATCTAAAGTATCCAAGCAATACCAGCAAAAGTATGTTCAAAAACAACATTTGAACAGAACTTAAAGTATTACTTATTTTGGGAAAGAAAAAAAAAACACAGTCACATATTCTCTCAAAATATTTAAAAGAAGAGGTGATTATGTGTGCATGTCGCTGTTTAAAAAAAGGTTCGAAAGAGTGATAGACTTGTAGACTTACCCATCTTTTTTTTCCTTACCTGTCTTATTCAACTCTCTCTATCTTTCTTTCTCTGATTTCGGAGCATCTTTCTTTCATGAGCACCACTGAACCCACGGAGGGATGTTGGATTTGTGAAAATCAAAAGGCCTGTGATCCGTCCAGCTCTTCCATAGCTGCAAGTACATGCGACTTATGATTAAACGCGCAGAATATATTAAATTAAACCATTCTGCACCCCAAAAAGGAGAAATTAATGAGGCAGGTAGGAGAAATACTATGATAATGAGCCGAGTTAAGATGCCCCCCCCCTGCAAAGATATGTTGAGCGGTAATCCAGACCCCTACATATTAAAGCATATTTAAGCCGAACCAAATTCAAATGATTTAAATGTAAAATAATCAGCAGGTAAAAATCTTATAAAGCAAAGAAGCAGAACTAACTACCTTGGCACTCTGTGACTTCTTTTCATATTTCAGCTTTAATTTTATTTCAGTTAACTTTCCCTTAAACACACATACACACATTTCTTAGAAAAAAATCCAAGAAACCAACTGACATGAAAACCTACTGGAAAGAAAAGTCGCAAAGAAGATCTCGTTATTATCTTGAAGAAATTACAAACAATAACAATAAAAAAAATGTATTATGTATTCTTAGTAGTATATTTGTGATAAAATTGTAAAGTACATTATATTTATTATTGTCCTAGTGTCAATAATTGTTTCATTTGTGTATGCACTTATTTCTCCCAAGAAATTTTAGGTGTAACATATGAGACAATGTTGATACTTAAATGAAACATAAATGAGACCTCCATTAAGCCCTCCTAAGCTAAAAGCAATTACATTTCCTCTGGAAAGTTTCACATGGCATAAATACACACAGCTAGACACTTTATACAATCAGCGCTCATTACTTTTGAACTCAAGGGTAGAAGGGAGTCAATGACTGATATCTGAAGACAGACACAACACACATATGCGCACCCTAGTGTCCCGCGACCCTCCATCATGGCTGGCAACCCCTCAGTGCAGTGTTAAGGGCCCATCACTCATTTCGTATCCTAACCAAAACAAAACGGTGCCAACTGGTAGCGCTTAGAACTGTTTACAGTGAAGCTGTTCCATACACCCCCAAGATTTATGTAGGCTGCGCAGACAGGTAAACAGAGTGTGTGTGTGTGTGTGTGTGTGCGTGCGTGCGTGTGTGCGTGTGTGTGTGTGTGTGTGTGTGTGTGATTAATTTGTGACATGCAGACAGGTAAACAGAAGAATATTTACATGGCTTATCCCCCCTCCCCTATTGACTTAGTTCTTCTAAGCTGCAGATATTTTATCCTTTGAGCTAAAACTGTTTTTTTTTTTTGTGCTATTCTGCTAGGCTCTGACTCTTCTTTATTCTCTGTATCCCCCACCCCCTTTCTCTTTATCTCTCACATGGAAACGTCACAAAATACAATATATAGATGGAAAAAGAGGAAACAGCTGACAAAGACAGACCGCACATTTGTTTTTACAACACTGGCAAAAAAATAATAAAATAAAAGTAAAATAAATATTTATTGCTTACTTGATGACAAACTTAACTTAAAAATTCACACTTTTAGTGTAACTAAGTACTACTAACCCCGATCACCTGTAGGTAAAAAAAAAAAGTTAATTAATATTTATTTTAACAATAAACAACTGGAATCTAAGCGGGCCAGATACAGAGCCCTGAGGTATACCTTAGGGAATAAGTATAGTTCCTCCCCACCCCCATCGATACATGTCATTCTGAAACTGTGACTTTATTTTGTGTGAACACCAAAGGAGAGGGTTAGCAAAATGTCTTATGGTCAACTTCCACTTTCAATGTACAGAATAAAACAGATTTGATACTTGACTCTAAATAACTTAAGTGTTTCAAGGAAGACAGAGAGTCACAGTTTTCAAAATACATGGCAGTGACAAAATGATTGCAGAATTTTAGTTAACATTTCCTCTAACCTTCAAGTTTTTGCATCTGTCTTTGTTTTTTTTGCTGGTGTGAAAATTGACTCCAAACTGAAACAACGTTATGCTGTAAAACAGTCACATTTCAGTCATATCTGGTATAAAATAGAGTCAAAGATTAAATAGTTTATGTTGATTGGGTACGAGGAATACATAAAAGAAAATAAATAAAATTAACCTGATTGGGAAAATAAGAGGTTAATTTCAAAATGATAATTATTTAACAGAAATTGTTTGAATCTGTGGCAGTCCAAACAAAGACAGTAAACATTAAATATTAGTATATGGGGGTTAAAACATAAATTATATTGGTAAGTGCACATGCTCTGACAAGTCTGACAGGAACCATTGTCCTCTTACAGGTGACAAAAGTTCGAGTTCGGCTTGCGTCATTTCCTGAGCCCATTCCCCCCAACATTTCCTCCTGTTTGATAAAAATAGCCAAACAAAAAAAACATCATGTATCAATGAGTTTAATCATTCTAATACATGTATAAAGTTTTTTTAGCAGCAGGAATGACAGACATTTGGGTAAAGTACTGAAGATAGGTGACAGTGAAAGTTCAAACTCGTGCTTCATGTCAGTTTGCCAAACACACTCAAAACCCGTGACAGCCTGTCCTGTTAAAGACACGTCACAAAGTATTGTCACACATATACACCCTCATCCCCCTCATGTCAGTCATGTAGAAACTCACATAACTATCGTTCCACAACTGTCACGACACCTCAGTCGTTTGATGGTCAACCTGGTGTCAGCAGTGAGAAAGGAGTTATAGCTGCCTAGTTATTTTATAACATAGGCTACAATCAAAACACAACATTCATGTACAGAATACCGCAGTTCAAATATATAATTCAAAGCCAGTTAATCTGTGTCTTTATCAGTCAGTGTACTTAATATTCAATTATCTCTGCGTTCATCGACTGATCGCTTTGAATAATCCACTTAATATTTTTTATGCAGCCATAAAAAATAACGATAATAATCATCTTTTCATGTTGCAATCTATGCTGAGTTGTGTGAACAAATTGCTGTTTTAAGCTGGGTTAAATAGTATATCTCCATCTTGAGTAGGCTAAGTAGCGGGAAAAGGCAAAACAAGAGAGTGATTGGATTTTCACACTTATTAATGCATTTCTGACATTAAATTAGTCCAAAAACGCTGTATATCATAAAAAAAATTATAATAAACACAGTTCTAAATAATAATATTTTTTAATAATAATAATAATATTTTTAGTTTTTCTACAATTGGTTGAGAAGGGCACTAGCAAAAGTGAGTTGCTTTGGATAGAAGTCTCGCCAAATTGTGAATAAATGGTAAATCATTTACATTAATAAGTAAGTGTCTTTAACTATGTGCTAAAATTTTAATGAATAATTTGATATGTTGCACTTATTGTATGCATAAATAATTTTACCTATATTTAAGAAGTACGTACATACAAAAGCAAAGACACCATAAAAAATAGGAACAATATATTTGCACACACACACACACACACAAAGGCCCACAGCGAATGGGAAGACCATTAATACTGATGGTGCGTCCATATAACTGTGCATGTGCGTTTATCTACGAGGTGTGTTTAAAGAAGTCTTATCGTTTCTGTGTATTTATGTGTGTGTGATGCACTCATGTCTTTCATTCTTATCTGAGTGTGAGTGCTCTGTGTGGCAAATGTGTGAAGCGTATATGTGCTTTATACTCTGTTTCAGGTGGATTACGGTACGTATCATATGACATGACGTGATAAGGCTCATTGATCAGATCTTCTGATTGGTCACGTCTCGGTTTTCACCAGTTGCCATGCAGTTTTCTGCAGGTCAAGCTAAGAAAGTAAGCATATTAAGCACAACTCATCAGCAAACGGTCCAATATGAGGGGGGAAAAAAATGAAAATCTGGATTGAGTGATGAGTGAATGTGTTTAAAGACTGATCGATGTGGATAGAGAGGATTGGAATGATGTGAAAAAGAAAAATGATCTAAATAAACACAATTATGTTATTAATTTTAGTCATGAAAGACTGTAATTAGGCACGTCGTGAAGCGGTGTGTTAATATAGAATTTGGCTAATGTGATGTCTTAAAATGCAGTCGAAACTTTAGTGGTTGCTCCCAAGTCTAAATTCAAGTCAATAAATGACTAAAGAAAAGCATTTGGCAAAAGAATAAATAAAAGCATCATTATTAGCGTTATTATTATTATTAGTAGTAGTAGTAGTATTACAAATTATTATTACCAAATATTATTATTATTATTATTATTATTGTTGTTGTTGTTGTAGTTTGTTTGATTGATTGTGTTTATTTATTTCCCCCAATTTAAAAATTGCAGTTAAAAATTTGTAATTTAAAATTGTATGTTTTATTTTATTACAAAAAAAAAAAGATTTTGATGTGGATTAAATAAATAGGTCTATATAACTGTCAATTTGAAAAGTCATTTAATAATTTATTATTGCTACATTTGACTAAGTTTATAACATTAATTAAATGCACTACTGTTCAAATGTTTGGAATCTGTAAGTTGTTTTTCTCTTCTTCTTATGATATGAATACCGGTCATTTTATTTAACAAAGATGCATTCAAAAGTAACAGTAAAGTTTGTCTATTTAAAAAATATATATTTAAATCTTATGAACTTTCTATTCAAAGAATCCTAGAAATCTTATCAAGGCAAAATATTAAGCACAACTGTTTTCACCATTAATTATAATAAGTAATGTTTCTCTAGCACCAGTTATTAAAATGATTTCTAAAGGATCATGGGAAAATGAAGACTGAGTAAGTAAAGGCTGCTGATTTTTTTTTTTTAGCAACACTCCAATATATGGTAGCTAGCGCTAGTGAAGGGTTTTGCTACAGTAATTAACTACAACAACAAATAAATAAATAAATAAATAAGCACCGTAGCATTTTTGGCAGCAAGTTTTGAATGGGCAAAAACACCACTCATATTTTCTTCTATAAAATGTACAAATCTAATAAAAATCTGATTTAAACAAACATGTCAACCTACAACAAAGACAGTGTTCTAACTGGATTTATGAAGTTCATTGTTTACAGTTTATTTCCAGTGCTCTGGCGTTGTTTCTGTTCTCGGGGGGATAACAGAGAGTGATTCCCCCCATTACAAACACACACACACATGCACAAACACAAAGTGTGTGATAGCACATCACAAGTTAGTCTTCAACCGTAAATCAAAAAAAAAAAAAAAAAAAACAGAAGCAGGAAAAA